>NC_085875.1:41439769-41579769 GCF_034702125.1 Engraulis encrasicolus | reverse complement strand
GCTTGATTTGGGTGAGAGCGAAGTCATTTCTCAATCCTCCCCCAACTCTCTCCCAACTATTTATTGTCATCTCTTCACGGTCACTGTGAAATAAAGGCCTAAAATATCAAAAAGAAATATGTAGCACTTAATGCACGCCATACCTCCAGTGGTACACTGTAATAGTCATTGAAAAGTCAACTACCATAGTACTACAATACTATGACATAACACAGGGCCTTTAGTAATGCACTACAACTTGGTCATTGCCATTCTGGTAACAGCAAATTTATAAAAGCGTGTCTTAATGGGTTAAATAAAAGTCAACAGCTGACTTCATAGAGCTCGAAAGTCCCGCCCCTTAGTTCCGCGTTTCACGGGACCTAAGCTGACCATCTAACAACATGGTAGCGAGTAAATATCTTCTGATCTCAGTCATGATATGCGCTGGGCTACAAATATGCTGTTTAAGATGATAGATAAAGATTATTCATGCAGAAGTATCAATGTTTTGTTCCGAGACCGTCGGCATGAAAAATGTGAAGA
The DNA here is from genome assembly GCF_034702125.1 of Engraulis encrasicolus. NCBI lineage: Eukaryota > Metazoa > Chordata > Actinopteri > Clupeiformes > Engraulidae > Engraulis > Engraulis encrasicolus. The sequence goes on along the minus strand of NC_085875.1, from coordinate 41,579,244 downwards.
AACACAGCTTTCTAAAAAATGTGGGGGTTTGTACGAAAAATTAAGCAAAAATATCAGAAACAACATATATGGAGCTCGTGGCACAACTCGAAGGGGATCGAAATGCCATTTTAATACCGCCATTGGATTACATGCTACGATTTTCGGCTAAAAACGCCGTTGAGGTCCCATGAAATCGGGGGAAGTGACGTCACTTTCGAGCTCTATAGTGCATATATGCAGGGAATGAAACAATGTCACAAATCTATGTAGTGTGCTAGTGCATGAGTGGACATTTCAGACAGAGCCATAGTGTTTTTGCACAGTCACTGCTGTCGCAGCCTGAGCCAAACACAAGATCGATTATAGCCCATTAGGACGGCAGCATGATGCAAACATAATACAATCTCCTACTACTTAGTCTCTAATATCTTCCACTATCTTCCTCTTCATCTCTCTCTCTCCCTCTCTCTCTCCCTCCAAAGTACATTATGATCCTGTATTCTGTCTGCTCTCTCTCTGTTCTTCCTCTTCTCTCTCTGCTCTTGCTCTTCTCTTTCTCTCTATTCTTCTGTTCTCCTGTGCTCTCTCTCTGTCTCTCTTCTCTTCCTCTCTCTCTCCCTTTCAGAGCTTCCTGTAATGAACGAGTGAAAAGGGAAGAGAAGGAAAAATAGAGAGTGCTGTGTCATATGGCATTAGTGAAGGCTTGCGGCCGGGCCGTGGTGTAATTGTTCAGCAAGTCTAAGTGTGCAGTGGACACGGGAAGGCTCTGACTCTCCTGGCTCTCTCCACAATCTCAATTCTGAGACTAATTCTCATATGAGTCATTGCTTCACTGAAAATCATTCCCACAAGGTCTTTTCTAAGGCAAAACGCCACTGAGTGGAAACATCATGTGACCACAGATATGAGAGAGAGAGAGAGAGAGAGAGAGAGAGAGAGAGAGAGAGAGAGAGAGAGGCAGAGAGAGAGAGAGAGAGAGAGAGAGATATGAATGTTGAGGTGTTGATATGGACCTCAAAGAACCAAACTGCCAACACCCAAACGTTACAGAGAAAATACTCTATATAAATATTTGTGTCCAAGCATTCTATAAGAATACCAGTGGTGACATTTTTATGAAACGGAAAGGCAAGAAGCCAGGTATAGTCCCAGCAAAAGGTATAATAGTTACTGCCGGTGTGAGAGATCAACGTGGGGCTCTATTGACTGGGGATGGTTTCTTGGAGTGCTCACCGCACTCATGAATTGACTTGATTTGAAACAACTTGCACAACCATAGCTGAAGTGTTTGAGAATACAATAACGTACAAATATGAGTCTCGGAGTTGTTTACGTTGGTTTAGTTGGTGTATTTACTGTCTGAGTACACTGTATTAGTGCGCTATTAGTGTAGATCACTCCGCCTGTATGGCACTATAGCTCCATAACATAGCACAAAAAGTGCATTTATGGTTAATTTAGTGCGACGGGATGCTCGTCTCGGCCAACCGTAGTGCAGCGTACAAATGTCCAAAGTGTAAAAGTGCACTTAAGACGCACCATGTGTCTCATCTAGCTGACGTGCGCAGCTGTTTATCATGCACCCCCCAGTCAATCGAGCCCCACGTTGATCTCGCACACAGGCTTGACTTTCAATGTCCAATATTCTTCTTTCTTCTACTTATGTCAAAAGGTCATATCATTAGTCTAAGAGATCAAGAAATGCAACGCAAAAACAATAAACAGGGATGAGGGGGCTTATATGCTGTCACATACCGGACTCTGAGTGTTATCTTGCGGAGGGAGGCAAGAGCTTTCAAGATTGCCAAGGAGCGCAGAACTCTGTAACATCAGGTGATTACAAAGAACGTCACACATCAACATCTCTGTGACCCTCTGAGGAAGACGTAAGTTACCCCATTGAAACTTCAGGTGAAGGATAAAACTTTTACATGTCTGAGTCGAATGAAAATGAGTGACTTAATTTAACAAGAAGACATGAAGAACGCAGGACATTTAGTAATGTAATCCATGAATACACAATGTGGCATCATGTGCGTAAATTATAGTATGCATTATAAGCCAACTACAACACATTATGTGACAAGTTTATGTGGATTGTATATGTAGGTGTACTTGACCAATGAAGTGATTCTGATTTTGATACGGTTTCGGGGGGATTTTACCTTTATTGGATAGGACTGGGAAATGACCCAGGCCGGATTCGAACCTGGGTCCCCATGGACAACTTGTACATTCATAGTACGGCACATCAGTGTACTGTTCCCCCCCTGATTTTGACTTGCATGTACTGTATGTACTGTACACTAGTCAACCTGCCATGTCTGCTGGCTAAACATGTGGACGATGACCCCCGTCTGTGTTTATATGCCAGGGGCCTTAGTTTGGGCTTTAGCAGGTACAACAATTCGGCTCCCGCCTGGGAATATCCTCTGGGGACTGGACAGGCTCACAGGCTGGAGTAGGGGGGACATTGGGTGGAGTGAGGCGGGGGCTTGGGGTGCAGCTATTTTTAAGCACATTGTTTTCTGTTGGGCTGGTGGCACGGCCACAACTTTCACTTTTCCGAACTCTACTCTGTCGAGTGTGCGTGTGGTGTGTGTGTGTGTGTGTGTGTGAGAGAGAGAGAGAGAGAGAGAGAGAGAGAGAGAGAGAGAGAGAGAGAGACAGAGACAGAGACAGAGACAGAGACAGAGAGAGCGTGAGAGTATTTCCATCTATAGAGGATGGTTACCACTCAGAGGTCATCTCGTACAGTACCTCTCTCTGCCTCTCCGCACGTACTCACACTGTAAGATGTACACAATAAGATGCAGCACACTCTCAGTTACAGCCTTACAGAGCAAAAGGTTTTCTATTGCACACGTCCACTATCACTTTTAAAGTGATCGATACAAACAAGCTCAGAAACAAAGGCACATAGATGTAGTGTACACAATGGTGATGTGGTCATGGAAAGACACACACACACACGCACACACACACACACACACACACACACACAAGCGGTGATGTTTCCTGTAAATGCATTATCACAGGAAACACAACTGCAATTGTGCAGGACATTAGTCATTAGTCTCTCTCTCTCTCTCTCACGCACTCACGCACACGCAAACGCAAACTCTCATGTACCCGCGTGCGCGCATGCAAACACACTCACAAACGTATTTGCGCAACGCTCGCATATACACCCATGTGCACTCACTCATACACACGCCCATGTAGCTACACACATGCACGCACCCATGTACACACAGACACATACTCACACACACACACACACACACACACACACACACACACACACACACACACACACACACACACACACACACACACACACACACACACACACACACACTCATGTACTACACACATGCACCCATGTACACACACACACACAGACACGCACACACGTACACATACATAAACAAACACAGTTCCAACAGCAGCTTCATTCATCACACTTGCTCCGCAGTAGTCTTCCCTCCACTGCTCCTTCATACTGTGGTGTGTAGAAGATCCCTGAGCTTTGGGAGTTAAAACGCAGGAGACCTTATAAGGTTAAAGCAGCCAGCCAACTTCACTCTCTCCCACACACACACACATATACACACACACACACACACACACACACACACACACACACACACACACACACACACACACACACACACACACACACACACACACACTGCATGTTTTCAGCCTGAGCTGGCTCCCTCTGGATTGGACCCAGAAACAGACCCAGAAACAGTTCCCCCGACCCAAACCGACCCGAACCAACCCCATGAGAGGAGGAGAACCCACAGAGCCGGACCAAGAGCCTGTCTCAGTCCAGCTGAGCAGAACTAGTGGAAAGTACGTACAGTAGTTGTATATTCTACAGTACATTCTCTCTCTCTCTCTCTCTCTCTCTCTCTCTCTCTCTCTCTCTCTCTCTCTCTCTCTCTCTCTCTCTCTCTCTCTCTCTCTCGCATACAGCAGTGGAGCGCACTAGACGCTTACTTACCCATCATCAGTCCTTCGCAGTCAGACATGTTGGCCGTGGAGTGCCCAGAAGGCTGGCAGTGGCAGTGGCAGGTCCCGGCAGCTAAAATGTAGTAGACCACGGCAGGCAGGTCCCGCAGCTGAAATGTAATAGACCACTACGGCAGACAGGTCCCGGCAGCAGAAATGTAGTAGACCACGATGGCAGGCAGGTCCCGGCAGCTGTAGCGCGGTAGACTCTCTTCCTCTCCTCGTGCACTTCCACTCTGTCTCTGTCACTCAGTCTCAGTCGGTCGCTTGATCTCCTCTTCTACTCTCTTCTCCACTAAGGAGCTCTCCCTCTCTCTCTATTTCTCTCTCTCTCTCTCTTTATGTCTTCTTATGAATCTTTTCTTTTCTCCTCCTCTTCCTCTCAATTACGCTCTCTGTCTGTGTGTGTCTGACTCAACCTTTCTCTCACTTGTTCGTATGATAAGTCTCTCTATGCTCTGTCGCTCTCAGCATATGCTAGACCTCCTGTAAACAAATGGCTCTTTCAGACCCCCGTGCTGATACACATGCACGCACACAAACACTAACACACACCAACACACACACACACACACGTCACCCAAATCCGCCCGCCCCATGCAGTCAGCTGGGAGCGCTGAGATGCCGGAGGATACATGTCAGGCATCGGGGAGGCTGGCCTGCTATTGGACGATAAATATGTTGACAGCCCTCCCTACAAGCTGACCTCTCTCTCTCTCTCTCTCTCTCTCTCTTTCTCTTGCTTGGTCACTATCCCACTGGACTCTCTCTTTCTTTCTATCGCCCTCTTGTTCTCCCTCTCTCTCTCTCTCTCTCTCTCTCTTTCTCTCTCTCTCTGTTCACTCTTGACTCGCGTCATCCACTTTAAATGATTGTCCATTTATACTGCGGTGGCACCTTGCCAGGCCCTGAACTGAAGCCAGCATTCTCTCTCTCTCTCTCTCTCTCTCTCTCTCTCTCTCTGTCCAGACCATGTCACAACTTCCTCCTTAGCCTGGTGACGGGTGAATGTCCTGGACCTGACAAGGGAGGAAACGGAAAACATGCTCTGTCATCACTCCACAAGAACATGAAAGGGAAATAAGCCTATCAATGTCCAGCTGTTGTGATCACACACACACGCGCGCGGGCGCGCACACACACACGCGCGCGCGGGCGCGCACACACACACGGAAAGGACAGTTTCCTCAATGTGGTATATCTATGCGACTACTACTGTTTGCCAAGTGGTTTAAAATTAGAACTGTATTTGCAAATAGAACGAACGTAGAGGTCACTGTGAATAGCCACGGGCCAATTTCGTTGCATCTTGCCCTTGCAGAGACTACATTATCTAGAGAGGTTGAACACGGAACCGGTAATGTGCATTACGCACCAGAAGGGGGCGACATCGCATCACTGTGGAAATAGTGGTGTGGGACACACAGCGGCCAATTCTGCGATTCTTGCCTGGGGAAAATCAGAAATAAGGAAAGGTAAATCCTCGAAATGTGTCCTAATTGGGCGTGATTAGACGTGGAGCTTACCAGATTCCAAATCTCTGTTGATCCCAGTGCGGTGATCAAGGGGTTGTTTCCAGTCGTCCAAAAGAGCAAATCGCTGGCCGGGGAAAAAGGCAGTTGCTGCTCCAGTTAAAATACATGTTGAATTAGCACATAGGCTAAACACACATCCTAAAAGTACAATATAGTATAGTGTCACCATGCTGTCATTAATTCAGCCAAGGAACAATGCTCTGTATTCACTTATCTTAAACATTTCAAAATTTGTGCTACTTTTAAGGGGAGGAAAGCCCTAGTAGCCAGTAGTCTACTCACGTGTGCTGGATAATGTGCCAAATCATAACCAGGGGCCCCATAATGCTTTGAGGCATGGGGAGTGATTGTGTGAGTTCTGCATTTTTCTGTTAATATTACTCCACTCTTGTAGCCCTCTGAAATTGTAAGAATTAAGGTTTAACCGCAGATTACAGTGTCTGGGCACACAACAACATAGGAGATAGTTTAAATTGTAACAACTACGACAAACTGTAGAATAAGAATAAATGTTTAGTCAAATCAAGATTTCTGGCCTAGTGCTCAAATGATAATTTCTGCCAATTTCAACATGCAGTTGTAATGCTCACACACTACCCTGGACTTGTCAGTGGGCCTACCTGCAATTTTTTTTCAGCCTTTTCCGAGATCCTGGTCATTGTAATGAGGGCAGGCGTTTGTTTACATTTCAAAAAACATCTTGATTTATACACAATAACATCAAAAGGTTATGCAACATCAGCAGACAACTAGCAAATAGTGAAACCTTTTGGGAAAATATTTGGAGTAGGCCTATGAAGAAAGTTTTTAATGTAAACAAAGTCTGACCCCATTAGAACAGCTCAGATATCGGAAAGGGCTGTCGAAAAATGCAGCGGGTACTGACAAGTCTAGGGTAGAGTGAGCAATACAACAGCATTTTGAAATTGGCAGAAGTTACCCTTTACGGTGATGCATTTTCCCCAAAAAAGTATTAACCTTCGCAGGGCTACACCATAGCCTTATGGCCTATATCAACTTTACACATTACTAAATATTATAGCCTATATCAACTTTACACCAGAGGAGGCCATAACATAACCCTTATGCCACATGGCCAGTCATGGGTAGTGGTTAGGGCGTCAGACTTACAGCCCAAACGTTGCCGGTTTGATTCCCGACCCGCCAGGTTGGTGGGGGGAGTAATTAACCAGTACTCTCCCCCATCCTCCTCCATGACTGAGGTACTCTGAGCATGGTACCGTCCCGCCACACTGCTCCCTTGGGGCGCCATTGGGGGCTGCCCCCTTGCACGGGTGAGGCATAAAATGCAATTTCGTTGTGTGCAGTGGGCAGTGAACACTTGTGTGCTGTGGAGTGCTGTGTCACAATGACAATGGGAGTTGGAGCTTGGAGTTTCCCTGGTAAGGTGGGCTTTCTTTCACATGACACATTACGTGGAACATCCAATGCCTACTTGTATGTAACAAGAGGCCTGCACCAGCCATTGAGTCAGGACAAGTTATTTCAAATGTAAGAAAAGAGAATGGATGAGTGTGGGGTAGTGTGAAAATATTCAGGTGCTCACCGGTTTCCAAAGTTACAAACTTGTAGAGAGAGAGGGTCCGAGGCACTCTGAAGTCCGTATTAAAAGTCCTTTATTAATACATGGACACCATAGATAGCCGACGCGTTTCGGTCGCGTGCGACCTTCTTCAGGGCTAATTAAACATGTAGTTTCAAATGTAGTTAAAACTGTTGCGTGCATGTGCAGTGGTAATTACGTATTTACGACTATCTCCTTACCTTCATGATATACTGTATTTGACAACGGTTTTGGTGGACGGGTGGACTGAATTGAACACATGCTAGTGAGTTAAATAACCATAAAGGAGTATTACTGATGAGTTTGATGTGGGGAGTAAGAGGGCAGAAATGGTGTTGAGTAGTGTGTTGTGCTAGGAAGTCACTCCATGTTGGGAGAGTGCCTGGCATACCACCTCTCTGTGTGTGTTTGTTTGTAAGATTCTCTCTCTCTCTCTCTCTCTCTCTCTCTCTCTCTCTCTCTCTCTCTCTCTCTCTCTCTCTCTCTCTCTCTCTCTCTCTCTCTCTCCCTGATTGTTTGTTTGTTTGTGAGCTACTCTCGGCATGTGTCCAAGGGGTCATCTGTAGTTCTCCCCCTGCCCCCGATCACTCAATCATTGTGTGTGTGTGTGTGTGTGTGTGTGTGTGTGTGTGTGTGTGTGTGTGTGTGTGTGTGTGTGTGTGTGTGTGTGTGTGTGTGTGTGTGTGTGTGTGTGTGTGTGTGTGTGTGTGATTATAACATTTATCAGGAGATGCCACTGTTTGTCACAGACTGATCAAACGAAGAAAACTTTTCAACAATTAGAATAATCAAATCACTGTTATTTGAGCAGTCTTTAGCACTAGGCTTTTAAAACATGTTGTTCCAATGTGGTGTATGGACCTCAGCTATTCAAAACCATTTCCATCTGTGGCACTTGAACAAAATAATTGCCGAAACTAATTACTGTTGCTTGCTTTTAACATGTAATGTTCTTGACATATCTTTGGCCTAGTAAACTCGACACATACATAGCAGTGTATTTAGACTCCAGACACATAGAGCCGAAACTCGAAGACTAATGTAAGCAACACACTAGCAACAGAGTGATAGAAACTCCTCTTGCCTGACAGCAGTGTTGCCAGATTGGGCGGTTACCCGCCCAATTGGGTTACTTGGGATGGCCGTCTGCGGGTAAAAAACGGGAAAACGTGGCCATTTGGCGTTTTTTTCTGCAATTTTGTGCCCATGGAAGTCAATGCAATTCGTTGAAATTGGGCGGAATTTAGCGCATTTCAGCGTTTTTTGAAAACCGTTTGGGCGGGATTTGATCAGACACATCTGGCAACACTGCCTGACAGGCCTGACAGAGCATGGAATGAGGGGCAAGAGGAGGGAATGGCCAGCCAAGCCAATCAAGGAAGGCTTAGCATTAAACCATCATGGAAGAGAGTGTCCCCTGTCTTCCCGCACCCTACTGACCCTATAGACACACACACACACACACACACACACACACACACACACACACACACACACACACTCACACACACACACACTCTCTCTCTCTCTCTCTCTCTCTCTCTCTCTCTCTCTCTCTCTCTCTCTCTCTCTCTCTCTAACACACGTGCACGCACACATACACACACTCACACACACACACACACACACACACACACACACACACACACACACACACACACACACACACACACACACACACACACACACACACACACACACACACACACACACACCAGGTCCTCGACCCCTGTGACCCCCTTTGATCCCACGGCTCTGTGTTTGCAGAGTGGCTCACAGGAGGCTTTGTCTCTCTCCCTCCCTCCATCTCTTTTTCTCCTTCTCCCCCGCTCTCTCGTTCTTTCTTTTTTTTCTCTTTCCCCCCTTTCTCTGCCTATCTGTCTCTTGCTCTCTCCCCCGCTGCATCCAACACCCCCTCTCTTGTGCACACACTCTCTCTTTCTCTCTCTGTCTGTCAGACTCAATCTGTTTCCATCTGACCTCTCTCTCTCGCACGCACACACACACGCGCACACACACACACACACACACACACACATTTTCTCGCACACACTTTCTCTCCCTCTCCAAAAAACACTACCCAGAGACTCCCTAACTCCCTTTAAGAGGGGGCCTTCTCTGGGCAGCTCAGCCCTCAGCTCTCAGCTCTGGCGTGCTTTTCCTCCGTAATCACCCCCAAATTGACTTTCCCTCTGCTAATATACTCCCCTGGATCCCGCGCAGAAATTGGCAACCATTTCCCCCCCAATTTGACTGTTAAAGAAAAAAAAAAACGACGACGAGGGGAAAATGTTAGCGTCTTCCATCATAAGGAGTGGTATTTGTTGTTTTTATATAGCAGGCAGGCCTATATTCCGTGTGAGGGCCAATCACTTTAAACACGGAGAAATGAGGAGGGAAGCATTCGGCACTGCCAACACGCCTCAGCCATTTTGAGTAAATAGAAGCAAAAGAGTGGTAAAAACCATTTTTGGATGGCGCACTAAAGTGACTGAGAGAAGTGGGAAGCCGAGGAGAAGGAAGGAGGTAAATGGAGCGGACAGCGGGAGAGCGAGGAGGTGGAGGCCAAAAAGAAGGGGGAGTTTGAGGGGCAGGGGCAGGAGCTGGGATTGACGGGAGAAACAGGCCCGTCACAACCAGGCAAGACAACTAGGCAATTGCCTTGGGTCCCCTGGGTACCCTTGGTAATGACTGGTTATTACTGTATGGATTTGTATTTTGTGTTTGTAAATTCCTCTTGAAGGGTTCCATCCCCAATGTAGTTTGAAGAGAAGAAAAGGGCCCCCCAGTTCCTTCTTTGCCTGGGGTCCCGAAATACCTTGGAATGGCCCTGGACTGGGGTAGGGAAAAGTTTGAGGGTCGTGGTGGAGCAGGGGAGGAGAGGAGAGGAGAGGGGAGGGGGCTTTCACCTTAGCTGGCCTCGGAGTCAGAGAACAGGGTGTTTACTGTAACGCCACTGCATCACCCCTTCCTTGCCGGCCTGTCTGCCTGCCTCTATGCGTACGCAATGGGCTCTGTCGGGCTGCCGGTTTCAGGTTCAGGTCAGACAGGGCGGGCGGGTGGATTGACAGGGGAAGGGAGAGAAAAGGGGGGATAGCTGGGTCTCTTAGCGTCCAAAAAGGGCCTAATCGTTACGCGCTGGATAGAAGCACCAAAATCGGTGTAGACCTTCCTTAGGGTGTTCTCCATCATTTCAGAAGGGGTGCCCCAAATTTCAATGTCATTAAGGTCATTTTTATGGGGTAAATCCAAGATGGCTCCGCAGAACCAGCCAATAGTAGTAAAATGCTGTACTGCCTGGACATAATGGTGTTATGGGCCAATCCACCTATTTGTGTGTGATGTATACAAACTGAACTTTGAAAATATGTGCAAAACTTACCATAAAAACAATGTTATATATGTCTTATTTAGATTCAAAAACAGGAAAATCATAAAAACCATGGTCAGAATGAGATCACTCTACAATTGAGAGCTCATTTCTGGGCATTTAGCTATTGAACCAACATTCATTAAGAGTTTTAAAAATTTGCAGTGGGTCATATCTATAACATCCAAAAAGAAAATTGTGGTTAGAAAATTTAGGGGAGAAGAGATAAACCCTTGAACTGGGCCACACATAACTATCCCAATGTTAGCATGCTAGCATTAGCAGGTTCAGACACTCAGTCTGCTCTTCAGATAAAGATGGCAAACAATAATTTTAATCCCACTTACACATGCGCGCACACACACAAACTACTACTACTTCCTTAGGACCCCCTCAATGATTTAACCCTAGGAGTCCAACTGAAATATATTCCTATCAATCAAGTCAATAATACATGTACATCATATCAAGTGTCAGTGACAGCTGTCAAATGACAAATGTATGCTGATTAATGTTCAGATATGTATATCACAGTCCTAAGTGTACAATGGAGTGATAAGGGCATTTATGCTTAGGAAATTATGAATAATCAATATGCAATACACCATACATACAGTATATTGACAGATACTTTGTTTTAAAAGAGCAAAATGGTAACATGTCTGTTTTTCCATCTACTTTTGGCTTTAATCTAGATGACATGTTGGCTACCTAACCACTTAATTTATTGTTTGCTCGTTATTTTTATTTGTGGGTGTGGTCCTTTGTTTAAAACATGTCTGCCTGCCTTCCCTCTCTCACATAGGCTACTAAAATAGTCAACAGCATGTGGAAATCCTATTGGACTGTGGAGGGCTAAAGTCTATAAGACTATACTGTACTCTACTGTATTGCACTGTACTGTACTCTACTATACTGTACTGTACTGTACTGTACTGTACTGTAATGTGATATACCGTACTGTACTCTACTGCACCGTGCAGTATGCTACTGTACTGTACTGTACTGTACTGTACTGTACTGTACTGTACTAGACTGCACCGTACTGTATGCTACTGTACTGTACTTAACTAGACTCCACCGTACTGTATGCTACTGTACTGTACTGTACTTTACTGTACTGCACCGTACTGTATGCTACTGTACTGTACTGCACCATACTGTATGCTACTGTACTGTACTGTACTATTCTGCACCGTACTGTATGCTACTGTACTGTACTATACTCTACTGTACTTTATTATACTGCACCATTCTGTATGCTACTGTACTGTACTGCACTCCACTGCACTGCACTGTACTGTACAGTACAACTATAGAACTGAAACATGTAGAGCGGTGGTGCTCAAACTGTGGTACGCGTACCACTGGTGGTACTTGAGACATCTCTGGTGGTACTTGGAATGCCATTATGAACCTCTCCTGTACTGACTGGCAAAAGTGAATATGGAAGGCCTTTACTGCGATATTCTAATGTTGGTTGTCAAGGTGGTACTCGGAGAGCTCAATATTTTCTCAGGGGGTACTTCACACAAAAGGTTTGAGAACCACTGATGTAGAGCATTCTGAGGACATGTACAATATTATGCAAAAAATGTGTAGTGGGAATGAGTATGTTACTGTTACCACTCAAAATCTTGAAGGTTAAAAAAAAGTCTTTGTGGCATTTTGTTTGGGGGGGCAGGGTATGATCGACTATTCTTCCGCCCCGCCTCTTTATGTGCCTTGCATATCAAGAAAATGAGTCCAGGTAATGATTTACTTTCATAGTATATACCATATGAGAAGTGTTGTTCTATATAGATATTTCTCCTGTGGGTAAGGGTGGCAAAAGACCTACAGTACATGTTGTCCATCAGCTGTCAGTTTTGATAGCAGTTTAAGTACTCAATGATTACTGAGCTAACTAATACAACTTTTGACACAAGTACTAGGTGAGGACTTGTCTGCAAATAAACATTTTTTTTATCTCTGTCTTCTTACTCAACATACACTAAGAAATCATTCCCATTTAATTTGAACTGAAGCCATACTGTGGCCTACATGTAGGCCTATATTGAGTAATCTGTAATGCCATTCTAAAGATGACTGAAATGCTCTCACAATATGCAAAATGCCTTAAAAATGTATGGTTATGTGATCTTATGGGGTTCTTCATACATATGGAAAGGTCCTGTCCTTTACCCTCTCTCATACAAATGAAATACGTATATCTGTTATGGAAATTAGAGGATGGAGAACCTGCTACCTGACACTATCCCATTCAAATCGAACATTAGCAGCAGTCTATTCTCACCATAGTTTTAGTGTTGGCAATGCTCATTTTAATTCAGACCAAGAATCTTCTCAAATCGTTCACAATGTTACATGCTGTCAAGCCCGTAAGCACAGACTCACCCATACTTTCACACTATGTACATTTTGTAGTTTTATCAATCTGGTCTAGCAGGCTACCCTTGCTTCATCTCTTCTGAGGACTATATTAACATTGTCAGTTAAGTAAAATGTCATGTAATAACAATGTAATGCGTTACCAACATGACATATTGTATATGACATGGTAGACATTTTTTTTTCAAGGGGCACCCCTTCTAGGATGTCTTCAAATCAGTCAAGGAACACGTGTACCGAATTATATGCTTCTATCCAGCGCGTAACGATTTCTCGGCTTAGAGCCCCTACTAGGAAGGGATGAGAAGAAGACGAAAAGAGAAAACGGAGGTTGGGAGGCAGACCATAGACATAGTATGTGAGGCAAGCAGACAGGCCCTGCGAGCCAACAGCTAAAGCAGTGGTTCTCAACCTTTTTTGAACAAACGCCCCCTTGGCCTCATCACAAGCCTCCCAACGCCCCCTTGACCTCATCATAAGCGTGACAACGCCCTCATTAGTGTTCAAAAATGAAATGGACTAATGCCCCAATGGCGATTAAGCACCGTCTCCTCTCAGTTGTATCCTTCTCAACGCTCCCCCTTTGAGCTCCCCAACGCCCTCTGGGGAGCTGTACCGCCCCCGTTGAGAAACACTAAGCTAAAGGCAGCTACGCAATCCGCCCCACCCAACCCACATTTGCATGCAGTTCATATTGCTGGTCCCTGCTGTAAGGAAGGGCCCTTGTTTTATAGGCAGCAATGGTAATGATGTGCTGCTATGAGGCTCTAATTAACTCCTAATGGTGCCAAATTTAACAGGCCCCTGGATGACGCTTTAACTGTTTTATTGCCGTTGAGGCAATACCCTAATGAGGGACTTGTGGCCACACCACGGCATCTCTATGGTACCCACCACCCACCCACCCTCCGAAACGACTGACAGTGTTTTTTGTTTTGTTTTTTTTTAAGGCCAGCGAATTCACAGCTTGCCACAATTCACACCCATATCGTCGTTGTTGTTGACAACTCCCTTCTAAAATAACCGAATAAGAAGCGCTCACTCGCTCCCTCGCTTGTTTGCTTTCTTAAATTGCACTGATTGTGATTTTTTTTCTGCCTTCAACACTGTCCTTTAAAGGGGCACTGTGTAATATTTTTAGTAGTTTATTTCCAGAATTCATGCTGCCCACTCACAAATGTTGCCTTTTTTACGAATACTTACCACCACCATCAAATTCTGAGTATTCATAATGACTGGAAATTTGCACTTTTCTTCTCCATTGTCCGCCGAATTTCCAGACGGAGACATTTTTAGCTGTAAAACCTATTGTACTTTTGGTCATTTTAGTATATATTAATTCATTATTTAGTGAATAGTCATGAAAAGATCAAATTTGGCAGTAGACTGCACAGTTTCAATGAGCAGCATTGTTGCAATACATTCTCTGGCCACCATCCTACACAGCGCACCTTTAAGTTGGTTATGCTTGTATTAGCCTGAACTGTGCTGATAGAGTACAGTAAAAATGCTCTGTTAAATCAACACTTACAGTACTCAGTGTTCAATTAACTCTTTTTTTCTGCGTAGTAGAGTAACTTCACTGATCCTGAAGGAAATTAAAGCAACCGTCGCTGCCTACACCTACTACACTAATACACATTGCAACACATCACAACACAATGCACAAACCAGCTTACATACAGATAAGTCATACCAAAACATATTGCACACATCTGCTGCAGTAGTTGCACTATAGCATGCAGTTGGAGGCTGTTATTATTGGTCTCAGTTACGTCTCTGCTTTGCTGTGTTTTCACATTCTTCAGCTAAATGTTATTGCATTAGTCAGATTGTCTCAAGTAACCTGTTCTCTACTGGCCACTGTATTTTGTTGTTGTTGTGTGTCTACACTTTTCTCCTCTCTTCCTTCCCCATCTTCTCATTCACACTCTCTCTCTCTCTCTCTCTCTCTCTCTCTCTCTCTCTCTCTCTCTCTCTCTCTCTCTCTCTCTCTCTCTCTCTCTCTCTCTCTCTCTCTCTCTCTCTGTGTAATTTCTTTGCCTCCACTTGCTCTCAAATTGTTCTCTTTTTCCATTCATTTGTCCTCTCTTTCTCTTGCTTTCTTTCTTTAGCACACTGACTCTTTCCTTCCATCAGTCTTCTAACTGAATTCCTCCCCCTCTCTTGTTCTTTCACTTTTTTTCGTCCTATCCTTCATTCTCTCTCTCTCTCTATCTCTCTCTCTCTCTCTCTCTCTCTCTCTCTCTCTCTCTCTCTCTCTCTCTCTCTCTCTCTCTCTCTCTCTCTCCTACTTTCTCCTGAGGCGCTGTCCCACTGAGCAGCAGCCATAAAAGCATGCTGGGCCAGGGAAACCCCTGAACAGAAGGCAAAACTTTGATTTGGCAAACCCACCTCACCCCCCAAACAATCCACCTCACACTCACACTGCAAAAAAAGAAATAATAATAATTAACCCATCAAAAAACTATGTTATAAGTTTATTGGTACCAGAATGGCAACTACCGGGTCATATTGCATTACTAAAGGCCCTGTGTTATAGAGTAGTACTATGGTAATTATCCTTTCGATGACAGCACGTTCCCCAAAGAATCTTCAGTTTGTCACTGTGGAGGGACACCCAAAAGTTCTCTGATGAACCCATGACTTCTCAGAGGAACCTGTATGTGACAGACTGGTTCTTGAAAGAACCCTTAGTTTTTCTTGAAGGTTTTTCAGAGAACCCAAAAAATCCGAAGGTTCTATTGATTTCTGTTGTCGTTAGAAGAAAGATGCCTCATCTACGTGTATGTGCTGCATTTACAGTAACTGTACCTGAACGAACTTTCCATATGTGTCTTTGTCTTATTCCGTGTGTGTCTGAGTTTGAGGCCTCTAGGGCCTACCTTTGATGACAGAAAAGCCCCCCTTCCCATACGTCTCTCTCTTCTCTCTCTCTCTCTCTCTCTCTCTCTCTCTCTCTCTCTCTCTCTCTCTCTCTCTCTTTCTCTCTCTCTCTCTCTCTCTCTCTCTCTCTCTCTCTCTCTCTCTCTCTCTCTCTCTCTCTCTCTCTCTCTGTACTCTTTCCTCCCTCAGGTCTTGGCTAAAACAGGGGGCTGGAGAGACAGTAGATGATTTACAATGGCTCCGTGGGGGAATAGAATGGGGGAGGTGGACGTGGAGGTATAGAACAGACACGTCAGACACTACTAAGGCAGTGTAGAGAGAGGAGCTCTGATGTTATTGATGGTATTTGAAATTTGTGGTTTACTGACAAAGACAGGAGAGAGCAAGAGAGAGAGATTGTGTGGGTAAGAGAGAGGGGGGCAGAGGGAAAGAGACAGAAAGAAAAATAGAGACGGTGAGACAGAGATGAGTGGTTCTGAGTAATGCAGGTAAAAATGAAAACATGTCGCAGCATAGGGAGCAGAGAACGGGACGGAAAATAGGTAGAGCACTCCCACTCCACTTGCTGCAGGAGTGCACGCAGGGCATTGTGGGGGATTCGCGAAGACAGTGAGAACTTTCAGGGCTCTGCTCTGAAAGACTTGTGTTAATCCAAAACTGGTGCGAGATCAAGGCTGAGCAAACAGACGGAGGACGAGGGACGGGAGAGGAAAAAAAAAAACGACAGAAGAAAAAAAGAGAGAAGACAAACTTTTAGCCCAGGGCTGTGAGGGCCATAAATCAGCTGCATGCTGCTTGTCAGGAGATGCTACCCCTCACATGCTCAACACAAGTGTGTGTTTGTGTGTGTGTGTGTGTGTGTGTGTGTGTGTGTGTGTGTGTGTGTGTGTGTGTGTGTGTGTGTGTGTGTGTGTGTGTGTGTGTGTGTGTGTGTGTGTGTGTGTGTGTGTGTGTGTGTGTTTCAGTAGTAGATACCCTCACATGTTCAACAGAGAGAGAGAGAGTGGAAGGGAGTGGAAGCAAATAGGGAGGAAAGACAAAAAAGAAAATTCCAGACTTATTCATTTACTTTTCCATTGCTGCTTCTTCCTTTCTTCTGTTTTTATTTATGCCATCTTCCTGCCCTCTTTATATACTACAGGCTATATACTTTCTTTCCCCTTTGCCTTCCCCTCCCCCCAGTTTTTCTTTCTTTCTTTCTTTCTGTCTGTCTTTCTTTCTTTCTTTCTTTCTTTCTTTCTTTCTTTCTTTCTTTCTCTCTTTCTCTCTTTCTTTATTTTCATATTTGCTTCCCCGGTCGTGTCTCCCAGAGTCTGCCAAAGGCATCGAAGCGCTGAGGGAGCCAGTTCACGTCTTGTGTTGGCCACATGGCCGCAACAGCCATGAACTCCAAAACAAATAACAGTGACAGACAGACAGACAGCAGCGATGCACTGCACTGCCATGAAAAGAAACATCCAGCCCCCTCAGATGCACAGATGCTCCTCTTCAGTCTGTCCGTCCGTCTGTCTGTCTGTCTGTCTGCCAGCATGCAGAAACAGCAACTGGGGGGGATAAGTTACTGACGATGCCCCTCAAATGTGTTTCTTGTGGTGGCCACGGACGACTGTGTGTGTGTGTGTGTGTGTGTGTGTGTGTGTGTGTGTGTGTGTGTGTGTGTGTGTGTGTGTGTGTGTGTGTGTGTGTGTGTGTGTGTGTCCGTGCTTTATGAGCATATCATTTCCAGATGGAGCCCATGAATAAACTGATGGAAACAAGTCGAGTGAAACTGGAAACTAAAGAAACACAACACACAGAGGAGAAAGAGCGAAGAGAGAAAGAGAGAGAAAGAGAGAGAGAGAGAGAGAGAGAAAGAGAGAGAGAGAGAAAGAGGGCGAGAAGGGGGGGAAGTGAGAGATGGGAGGGAAGGAGGGACGGACAGAGGGAGGGAGGTGTAATAACAATCTCTTTCAAATAGGAGAAAGAAGTGCCCAGCTGTCAGTTTTATCCCGCAGGAACAGAGGTAGACTGTACATGAGACAATAGGGGAATGGGAAGAGAGGGAAAGACATAGAGGGGAAAGGAGAGAGAGAAACGGAGCTACAGAGAAAAAGAAAGAGGCTGGGGTAGGCTTCCTTCACAGTCTTCTGAAGTGAAGAAATTACACTAACGTGAACAATAGGTGGGATTTGAACAATCCTTACAACTCGGACTAACAGTCTAGAACACCCTCAAAACCAAACCCAGGAGTTATATTGTACTTTTTACATGATTACATTACATTACACTTAGCTGACGCTTGTGTCCAAAGCGACGTACACTTATTTAGGTTCAGGGTATTGGTTATAGGCCCTGGAGCAATGTGGGTTTAGGTGCCTCGCTCAAGGGCACTTCAGCCATGGATGAAGGTGCTGGAAAAGGTGGGATTTGAACCTGCACCCTTCAGATCTAAAGGCTAGCGCTCTAATCACTGAACATCAACATTTAATCTATATTTACCTCTGGCACCATGTTTGTGAATTAATTGTATCCTTTGACAAAGGCGTCCCTCCCAAAGTTTCACTATACTGGCCAGCATTATTTTTTACCCTATCTGCAAATCTATTGTAGCCATTAACAAAACTCCCTCATTGTTATACTACACATTACTTCACATTACACAGTATTCACGTACAGTACTTGTACCATGTTTGCAAATGCATTGTAGCCTTTTATGCAAAGCTGTTTTCCCCATCATCACACACACAGCCACGACATGACTCTTATTTGTTATTAGGGCCGAGGCAGCTGAAAGTGATTTTGTATACGTATAGTGCAGTGAGTGCTATACACTGAAGTACCATCCAGCCGCGCTGCCTGCCGTAGAGGATCATGAACAAAATTCCTCCCATCCACAGCCATTTCCTCACTCTTGAAGTGAGGCATGCTGGGAAGTGAGCGATGGCGGGTCGTTTTAGACCGATCAGCAGATTTTCCATGGGCACTTTTGGCTACCTCTGCACAGCCCACCATGTCTCACAGCCAGAGAAGCCGTCAAGGAGCGACAATGGGGTAGGATGTCCTGGGCCCAGCAAAGGGGGGCCCAGAATTCGGACCCCATTACATTGTGTGTATTGAGTGGGGGGGGTCCTCTCGGATGACTTTATCCTGGACCTGGCCACAGCTGTCAGTGGCCCTGCTTGCAGCACTGAGGTACACTGGGCATTGACAAATGGATTTCTTTGGAAAAAGACGCTGTAGAAGTGCTCCATATGCGCACGCACGCACGCGCGCACACACACACACACACACACACACACACACATAAACTCCAGGAGCCAGAGAAGCCATTTTGTGCTGCAAGGACCCAGCACAGCCAAGACAAACACGACTCGTTCCAAAAATGTCAATTTGTGCGGGAAACCGTGCATGGGGAGAGAGGGGCTTGGAGAGTGGATGGAGAATTTAGTGTAGTGGCGCTTGTTGTAAGTACTTCAACCTCTCTGGCTGCATGGAGCCTAAAGTAAATACGCCAAAATCTGTAATTGGATCGACTCAGGGTTTTTTTTCTTCCTTTTTTTCTTTTGGACTGGAGTGGGTTGTAGTAGGCTTCATTTCAGTTTTTAAAAAGCCCTGCTTTGAAACCAGCTCTTTGCCTTGAGATATTCTTGTGTTGTGCATGCTGGCCGGTTAATGTTTGCCACCCGCAATCAAGTCACTTGACCAGTGATCCCAGTCATGGTCTGTTCCCGGCCTTTGCTCACCCATTTAGAGCAAATTGCAACTCAACTTTAAGTGAATTTCAAGTGGCCTAACCGTCTCCTTTCACCCTTTTTTGTGATGCCTTGTGATCAACAAGTATAGACTTAGGAAAGGAAGGGGGATAGTTGGAGTAGACTAGAGAAGTGTGGACTAGACTAGAGGAGACTACTAGACTAACGGTATTAGCTCCTTCACATTGTAACAATAGCATTATTTTGCTGTATGTACTGTACTCTCCCCTACTTTTACCCGTTTTCATGTCTAAGCTGAATGGCTAGTCGATGTGTGCAGTCATTAGCCCCTTTAAATTGTGACACTAGCATTATTTTGCTGTATGCAAACTACTCTCCCCTACTTTACCTGTTTTCAGATATCTGAGCTGAGCTGAATTTCTAGTCAGTGAGTGACAGGGCCCAGGGAGGGGAGGGGAGAGAGGATGCTGTCCACTGGGGCCTCCCTTCCAGGCATTCAGGGCTGTCGCTTCACTTTACTCACCATCCCCTCTCCCCTCTCCAGGTTTCCCCTGCTCTCTCCACCTCTCTCTTATCTCCGTGCATATCAGCAGCAGTGCCAATGGAGCCAGGTCAATGAGAGGGAGACTCCCCTTCACCAAGGCAGATGGGCGGCGGGCCCCTATTCTTGTGCTAAGAGGAGATTTAGCCATGTGATTGTTCTTAATGCCTGGTTGCATTATGCGTGCCTACCCCCCACCCTCCACCCACGTCCATGAGAAAGGGCCCCCAAACAGGGCACATTTACATCTAATAATGAGGCCATAATGACCCCGCCGAGTGATTATTTGCACGCATTCTGAGGTCTCTGTGTAAACTTTTTTTTTTTAAGGTGGGGGGGGCACATGCTCTGCAGGTTTTTTGTGTAGCAGTTCCTGATGCTCTGTAAAATGCTTTGCAGACTGACTGGCTGAAGGCAGCCAAGCCAGCGAGTGAGAGAAAAAAATAGAAGAGAGACAGACAGAGTGAGGAAATAGATAAATACATAGATGGAGAAACACTGGGAAAGGGAAAGAGGAAAAAGAGAATGAGGGGAAAATGAAAGGGCTGGTAAAAAGAGAGGCAGTGGTGTGTGTGTGAGAGAGAGACAGTCAGAGAAAAAAAAGCTAGAAAAGCAGAGAGGGAGAGAGAGAGAAGAGAGAATGAGTCCATGGGGATCCCATATGGTGTTTAGAACCGCAGGAGCTGAGCAGTAGAAATTCATGACATCTTATTCGTGCCTACAACCGAGACTGTGTCAGATTTAAAACACAAAAGCAGCCGCAGTTTATTTTAAGTCCCCTTAGGAACAATACATTTATGCAAGCTTAGTAATTAAAGGCTTCGAACCCTTCCTCCCCCTAACATACGGTTTTATTTAATTGAACATGTCAAAGGCACATTGTACTGAATTTATAACAGCCCCTAATTTACATGAGCTCCCACAACATGTTTTTGACATTTTTTGTAAGTTTGTTTTTTTATGGGTGTGCTGGTTTAAACTTTTCCACTTCATAGGGGCATATGACTTACTGATAAACATAGCAGTATTTCCAGAAACATTCCTGCATGAAGTCTTATCCTTTAAACAATACAAAATACGATTACTGAAGACAACCACAGTATGTATCCACAAATACTGGGTTTGTTTTTTATCAACAATGCTAGCCAGTTTTACTGGCTGTAGCTCAGTTGGCTTGGTAGACCAAAACCTAGAACCTTTGGTCACACCACGATAACCCCATAAAATGTCAACGTCAACATCGAAACTCGTCTAAAAAATAAAAAACCGACACTAAACAATGAAGATATGAATCCTTTTTTTATTATTATATAAAACATGTGGCCCCGCTGCTGTTACAAAGTCGTAACAAAGTCTGTTTGGCCACTTCTAATCCCAATGATTCATGGAATCTTTTTTTGTGAGGGTGCAACAACAGTCCAGAGCTCTCCCTCACCCCTAGGGTGAATAACGTCTCCAGCCTCTCCATTCACACAAGCACCATAAAACTTTTCACAAGAATCATAATGTTCCAAGTATTGTAATCATGTCATATCACAATGTTTCACAATTCCCAACTGGCTTTTCACGTCTTAACACCTTCTTTCTGCAGCCATCGGAAAGCATAAGCCTTTAAAACAAAACAAAAAAAGTAATTGTCCATGCCAGTATCTTTTACTGAAATCTGGGCTTTTGGGACACAGGGTGCCTCAGGCAATGGGATTGGCCTAACTAACTAAGAGAGGGGTTTTGGAACTTGCTGGAGCTTTTTGTGGTGGGCCAGGATGACCCTTAGGCAATTTATAACAAAAGCTCTCAGTGATCCATGTTGTTGTTGTTGTTTTTCAATTGAATTGTTGTTGTTGTTGTTTTCACAATTGCCACAGACCATTGGTCCTGACTCCTGCATGTACAGCAGATCTCTTTAAGTGTTGACAGTTTCAGCCTGTGAGACTCTTTCCAACTCCTCTGAACATGGGTTCTGGAACAATTAACATGAAAGCCTTTCTTGGGGTTAAGCGCTTGTGTGGGTGTGTGTTTTTCTTAACATTGCTTGCAGTTGCTGTAGTTGTTCTTCTTTTTTTCATTTTCTCCGCCTTCCTTCCTTCTTTTGCTGCTCTGTCACGGGCACAACACTCCACCAGTAAGGCAGCCCAACATTCCTATACATCCATGCAGTCTCAGCCAACTCGATACGAAGGCAAAAACAAGTCCTCCACCTTCTCACGTCCTCTCCATTTATGGAGGACGATGGGAGTAGAGGAGGCGGGTGGATGTGTCATCGTCGTGTATTTGTGTACACATGAGGTTGGTGTTGCAGATGGGGATGAGGGTAGTGGTGGTGGTGGTGGTGGTGGAGTGGGGGGGGGGGGGGGTTTGTTGTTGGGTAATTACACCTGAATGGAAATCCCTTGAAATGCACTCAGGCAGCACACAGGACTTGGCAGCCGGCTCGCATCAAGTCAAGCCCAAACCAAGAAATCCCTATAAATAGATTACATTCATGTGCTCCAGACCAGCCAGAAACCACCACACCCACACACACGCACGCACACACACACACACACACACACACACACACACACACACACACACACACACACACACACACACACACACACTCTCCTATCCATCCACAACAAACACACACAGATCCTACAGACACCTCCATGTTCTTTGTGCACCAGTGCACAGTCTACACCACCACCACCGCCGCCACCACCGCTGCCGCCACAGTCAGCACCACCCCCGTCCCCGTCCTCCTCTCCTGGTGTTCTGGCTTCTATTGAGGGGCTCCTCCTTGGCTTGCCTTGGTCTTGCGTACGTACACCACAGAGCGCACATCTGGAACAAGATGGCTGAAACCGCTCCGAAACGTGGCAAGGAGACGTCCTGTGTGGAGAAAGAAAGAAAGAAAGGAAAGAGAGAGAGAGAGAGAGAGAGAGAGAGAGAGAGGGGGGGGGAGAAAGAGAGATCAGCACCCCTACTCAGAAAACTCCACAAGGAACAAGCCAGCAAACTTCAGAAAGATTTATTCTATACCCGCAGCCAACTTCTAATCATGATTCACTTGGTTTCTTTAGTAGTACGTTCCAACACATATACACACTTCACAGAAATGGATGGAACACACACACTCACTCTCTCTTGCTCTTTCTCTCTCAAACATACACATACACACATGCACACAAAAGATTGACAAAGGCATGGACTTGAAGTTCTGCGCTGCACTCTTTAAAACTTTTTTTTTCTCACAATAAAAAACACAGTCTCACTGAAAAATACATAGCCCTGTCACGGCGAGCAAGCATATGGGTTTGTTTATAACTGCGGGACTGGCTGGCTGCTTTGACCGCCTCCGCCACATTCCAGGTTTTGCTCAGCGGATTTAAATTGCAGCGACACCTTACGAACTGAGAGACATATTTATAAGAGTGTCACGCGGGCTTTACAAGGCTACATTAAAAAGTCGTGCCTTTCGTCCTCCCTCCCCTGCATGCGTCTTCGTGAAACTTGGTGAGTGAGGGAGCGAGGGAGATGTTGACTGGCGTCGAGCCAAAAGAGGACCTCTCCAGCATTCGTCTCTCACCACTGTTGACACTCCTCTGCACAAGAAGGGGCTGTTTTTAAAGAGCTACCTACTCCGCCGAGAACAAAGCGTCGGTGCTGCCCAGTAGATTAAGTGCTACCTAACATTTCACAGTGCAGTGCGACGGACGGTGTCCTTCAAAACTAATGAGGTCTTTGGGAAAACAAAACAAAGAGCTCAGAGGAAAAATCTCTCCCTGTCACCTCTAACAAAAACGAACTCTCCTGACGGATTATAGTATATAACTGAGATGGGACAAAGGTAGCTCGGACAAGGCCTCTTCTCAACGATTGTTTGGGTTAGCCGTCAGGAGCTGACACCTCGCAAAAATTGTGGAGAGGCCAACTAGGAGGCGCGCAGACTTTCACAGCCAGTAGTTCAGGATTGGAACATTCAGTACATCCACCGGCACATACTTCTCAATGCAAATATTGAAAAGTTCCCATTTCAAAACATATATAAAAAATGATGTGGTGTAAACATTGTGGCATTTGGCATGGTGGAATTTCATTTGGGGAAAACATACATGTGAATGTGTACAAAAATGGTATACTGTAGGTAGTAGTATGAGTGGTACATGACAAAACCTGCCTGAAGCTTTGTTCTGTACAGAACAGATGTCACTATCTGGGGTCGTACTCGCCTCTGAATTTAAACACAGCTGGATAGTATAGTATTCCATAGACAAAGGACCCCTTGTCAAAGCAAGTACGGAGGGAGTTGCCATTTATGGAATTACGGAAAAATCACCATTTAATTTGAAAAAAAAGCTTCCCCTTTTGTCATTTCTTGTGCCCAAATGTGAAAGGAAGGGTTTAGACCCATGTAAGCTGATGTGAAATGTGATGTAGTCCAATCAAATACACTTAATGTGTAATTTGTCCCTGGCACGAATGTTATCATCTGTTATCATAAAAGGAATACGAATGGGGGACGCTGTGGTGGAGCACACTAAGGTTCCGACCATAATGCCCAATGGTGACCCAGGTTCAAATCCTAGCTCTTCTTGTCATAATCTCTCAATAAATCGCAAAAAAAACCCATTTAAAATATTTACATTAAAAAATTAAAGTAATTTGACTGGACTGCAACTGACCTGTCCATGTCCTCTGGTCGGTGATGGAGAAGCTGGTGCACTGGGGGTGTGAGTGGCAGATGGAGGCCGCCTCCCTGACGCTGTGGACGGAGAGCACACAGGCCTGCTGCCGATAGGACGGCCAGCATGGGAACTCCACATTACCCCCACTGCTCACGCCACGCATGGAGGTGTACTCTGCAGAGAGAGAGAGACACACAGAGAGAGAAAGAGAGAGGGGGTGTCAAGTCAAATGTATCACTGAATTTTGCAGTGTTAATTCAATAGAGTTAAATTAACACTCTTCTAGTTGATTCTACAATATACAGAGAGCGTTGGATTAGTAACAGTGCAAAATGTATTATGCCGACACAGAATTATACAAATCCAGTGTTTGTTGCTGCTTTGACGCAGAGCAGCAGTAGTAGTTCAAATACAACTAGCGTGCGGCATTGTTCTAAAACGATGGAATGTAAACCAATACAATGTGAAGACTAGCACTGCAACGTCTTAAGAAACACAGTCTTTATTCGCAGGCTGTATTCAAATCCTGTGTACGGGAGTCAACCCAAATATACTGTTGTGTACACAGTGTTATACATATCCAGTGTTTGTTGGCGTTTGACACAGGCAGCAGCAGTCGCACACTAGTGAGGCTGTGGTGGGCGGCTTTTCTAAAACAATGGAATGTAAACTAATACAACCGTCTGCACTGTAGTCAGCGCGTTGCACCACACCACACCACTTTGTAAACGTCTTAAGAAATCAGGCCGTATGGTATGCCGGCTGGCCCTGCGTAGGAAGAAAAGAGGCCTGCAATAGGGGCTCTGAGGCTGAGACTATGGAGTGCACGTCCAGGGAAAATACAGTATAGTTTCTGCTGACAGTGAAGACGGCCATAGATAGTGCAGGCAGGGGTTGGATGACTGACTGGGTGGGTGGGTTGTTGGGAGAGGAGTGGGGGATGGCAACGGAGACGGAGAGAAGGAAGGGGGCTTACAGTCATGCAGACAGTCATGATGGGAGTGAAATCCTGTTATAGGAGGCCTCTTTATTATGAGGTTCCCATGGGCCAGGTGAGGAAGACATTGCTGAGGAAAGGGACTAGGAGAGCGTGAAATGCTCTGTATATATTACACACACACACATGCACGCACGCACACACACACACGCACGCACACGCACACACACACACACACACACACACACACACACACACACACACACAGACTCTCTCTCTCTCTCTCTCTCTCTCTCTCTCTCTCTCACACACACACCACACACACACAAATCTATACAGGCATGCGCACACACACACACACACACACACAGAAAAATAACTAATGCACACACACACTGAAAGCATGCACGCATACACACATACACCCACACAGGCTGGGGAGGGGAGCGACATGCTTAAGCCCATGGCCTAGAGCTTAAATACACAGTGTACCCCGACCACATCTGCTGGGTGATCCCAACTTCCTTCGAGGATAAATAAGAGAGAGGCAAAGAAAGCAGTAGTGCGTACATGTGATATGTGGGATTGCAGTGAACAACGAATACATATGAAATGGTGCTCTTTTGGCAACTTGCTCAAAATTGTAATAGCCTAAGTACACACAATATTGAAGTAGTGTGTAATTATATAGTATATAGTATATATAGAAGTATATTCTAGTATATTCTTAGCCTAGAAATCTAGACGCCCCTAGCGACCGCAAATTCTGGCTCGCTAGGCTAGTATATTCTACTATTATTATATATTTATTACCTATGATCTGTTTATTCTAGTGGTTCTGTTGTTGACAAATTACATCTCACTGTTCTTTGTACGCTGACAAACACTTCTACCTTCACTTTTGCTGTAATAATGTAATTAGTGGAAAACCCTTGATGACAAAGTGCCTTGGCGGCTGGCTAACACTAACCTGCAACACGCTGATGTTCTTTTCCTCCCTCATGTCAGACCTTTATCAACAACATTGTCTCGTTCCACATCAGTCTACTTGTCACAAATAGGGCAGATAAACGCTATATTTCATAATGGCCGTTCTATTGGGCGTAATGTGGCTTTTAGCTAAGTGTTGCCAGGAACACTAAAGTTATTCAGATGGACTCTTACCAAGAGACCCCCCCTCCCACACACACACGCACAAGCATGCACACACACACACACACACACACACACACACACACACACACACACACACACACACACACACACACTCTCTCTCTCTCTCACACACACGCACACACACACCAAAACTCATCTGCTAAACATTAACGGCACCAAGTGAGCTATGAACTCACACACACCGACACACACACACCAAGGCACATGCATGCACACACACACACACACACACACACACGGAGGCCCACATATGCTCCCTGTCAGAACAGAAGTTCTTCTCATTCGCCAGAGGCTGAAGTGTCGTGTTACTGCTACGTGCGTGCAAGTGTGTGTATCTTTGTGTGCGTGTCTGTGTGTGTGTGTGTGTGTGTGTGTGTGTGTGTGTGTGTGTGTGTGTGTTTTCACCTTCTTCACTGGTGCTGGAAATGTGTGCTAGCATACTAATGAGAGTCAGGCCAGTCAGCAGTGACACAGAACAGCAAACAGAGAGAGGGTCTTAACAGGGTCAAAATATGTGCGCCCCATACGCCAGCCAGCCACACAGCCCTCCAGCCAACCCCATATAGTATGCAGCCACACTACATACCCATTTCAAACAGTGCATCCAAACATATTTGTATTTAGATGATGTTCAATTTACACAATGCTCAAAAACAAATGGAAATCTCTTTCGGTATATGCAATATGCAGCTCTCCAGCAGTGACACTGCCTCCCACCTTCAAAGGGGTCTTTGCCGAAGCCAAACTCTGTCAAGGTGTAATTTATAGGTGTCACCACTGAGGTCATCGCCTAGGGACCGGCGGTAAAAACGAGGGGAGAGAAAAAAAGCGGCGCAGGGCAATGGAGAGGGAGAGTTGTTTCACGTCTCCTTGAAAGAGGATTACCTTACTGCCCCCCCCCCTCTAACAATGGGAGAGGTCTGCACATCTGCTGGGGCTGTATGTACGCTTCAAAAGCGAAGGGTGACTTTTGTGTCGACTTAAAGTCCTGCAGCGGCAAGAAAACTCACTTTTTTTTTTTAAAAACAACGGCATGTGGATTCTCACTCTTCACGGACGGTTCCTCCGCGGGCTTTGTCAGCCAGCTAACAGTACAGCCAGAAAGTCACGCAGTCGACCAAGGCAAGAGCAATGAAGTGAAGCAAGACAGCGGCATCTCCCTGAGGGGGGGAGATCATGGCTGTGGTGCACGGCTACAGTACTGTACGAGAGAAGCATGGATGTCCATCCAACACAGAGCTTTATAGCAGCTGGAGAAGGAGAGTATCGGGTGTCCGTCTTGGGGAAGGTTTACCCCCCCAACACACACACACACACTTATACACACACACACGCACACACACACACACACCCCAGGCCGGCTCCGGCTCCCTAACCCCACCCGGGCCCTAATGATGGGGTGTGGAGTTTGGGGAGGGGAGGGGGGGATGGCGGGCTGAGGTGTTCTGTAAAATCCATTAACAGGGGGGTTGGAGGGGTTGGAAGGGGCGGGACTGGTTCGAGGGGATATAAACACTGTACACTACACTATGGTTAGAAGTACAGGCATCTTGCTCTTACCTCTGATTAATGTCGGAGACAGGTTCTCGAGGTGCAGTCCAGACTTGAAGATGTTCAAAACCTCTTCAAAGGCTCCCAGCGTGCTATTGATGTTGTCTCTTAATTCCGCTGGAGAGAGAGAGAGAGAGAGAGAGAGAGAACATCAGTCATGCCCGTGGGCAAACACTGGGTGTAAATATCAGTCAGACAGTGTACACACACGCAATTAAGCCGCGAGTGTACAAAAGAACCTCTCTGAAGTGGTGGCTGTCAGATCAATCCCTCAGTCTTTATAAAAGCGATAACACATGTCCTTACCTGACATGGTTAAATAGTTTCAGAACCCACACAGACTAAACTGTATTAAGTGTAAAAAGATCAAACGAGCTGGCGGTTCAGGTTGCAAGCTGCTCAAAAAGTGCTGTGCTTGCAACCTGAACTGGTAGCTTAAAAAATAAAACTTTGTTGCATGAATAAAAAAAGGTTACACCTCATGCTCACACTTAATTTTACTGTCTGTCTGACAGCAATTAAGTACAGTTTAATAAGGTGTGCAACAACATGTAACATTGCATACTTACACTGTTAAATATGTACTGCACAGTGCAGGCACATGGCATTACACATTGTTACACTTAGAAAGACTATAGCAGCAACAGTACAATTACAGTTCAGTGTACCATACCAAGAACCATACCAATAATTAAAGGAACATTATACCAAGTATTAAAGGAACATTATACACACATTCATGTTTAATACTTGTGAAAACTGCAAATGTGTGAAAATCAAAAAAGGGTGGACTGCTCCTTTAAAGCAAGGCTTTAACTCACCTGTTGAGTTCATAATCTGGTCCACGAGAGGCCTGATGGT
Organism: Engraulis encrasicolus; assembly: GCF_034702125.1. Classification (NCBI taxonomy): domain Eukaryota; kingdom Metazoa; phylum Chordata; class Actinopteri; order Clupeiformes; family Engraulidae; genus Engraulis; species Engraulis encrasicolus. The sequence continues at coordinate 41,550,050 of NC_085875.1, read as the reverse complement.
GGGTGGAGCGTGGTGCGGTAGAAGGTAAATGAAGAAATACCTGAGGGGGGCAGAGAGCACCACAACAAAAAAAAACATCAGAACATTAGAAGCCTGTGAAACGTAAAACCAAGTTCCACGCCGTAAGGCAGGCCACTTGTAAACAACCCGACCACAAAGTGCAACAAACAGTAAATCTGAGTAACCAGACAGGACAACTGCACACGTGCTTTCGAGAAGACAATCACAAAGCTACCCATGTCTAACCACCGCTCTCTTCAAAGCCTCACACTGACAGGGCGATGACAAATTCCCTTCAAAAAACATCACTGGTGACATTGCACAGCAAGCACCATAAATTTTGGTGTGTATGTGTTCCTCACAGTAAAACGGTAAAACCTGCGATTTTCAACCAAAACATTCCTGAAGTGCCTGCTCCTTTCACACAGAAGTGTCAGAAGTCAAAATCTAGGGGCCTCATTGCAGAATAAATCCTAACTCCTTGTCGTGACACTTAAACCAGAGATTCTAGGAGTCTTATCCAGTCTCTCTGCTTAAACTCTTAAGACATAGCCCCTATTATACATTTACTGTTACCAGCATGGCAATGATCAAGTCATCATGTGTTATTTCAGGCTCTGTGTAATGTCGTCATAGGGTGTTCCACTGGTGGAATGCTGGGTATTATGAGGCTACGATAAGATGCCAAAGATGGGTAACTAACCCCCTATCTTTATATCACAGAAGGAAATCCTAAACTCTGAGCTATGTCATCTTATCGTTGAATTCAAGAAGTAAAGGTCAGTACACTTCAGATTTTTGCTTATTTATTCACCAAATCTGTGAATAGAGTGCTATTCTGCACTTCTTCAATTCATCTTCTCTATGCGGGACTCAGCACCCAATCAAAAACTTGAAAGAAACAAGTAAACAGGGGATCGTGTGAGCGTGTCTTTTCCACTATCTTAACCCCGTGGCCTGTCTCACCTGTGGGCATTGTAGAGATTCCTCATCTCGTTCATGCCCTCGCACACCCCCCGTTCGGAGCAGCGGGCCGTGAAGTTGCGCAGCGGGTACTGGAGCAGGCAGTCGGCGTCCGTGCGGCAGAGGGGCTCGCTGGCCGTGGCGTCGTCCAGGTCGGTCAGCTTCAGCTCCCCATCCACCATGACAAACTGCCTGGGCTGGAAGTCCAGCAGGGCCACGGAGCCGAGCGGAGACTGGGACAGGTAGTGGAGGAGTCGCACCAGCTCCAGACACACCTGAGCGGAGAGGATGGGATGGCAGAGTTAAAATGGCTTCTCAAGTTTATAACACGTTTACGACATGGCCCCTGTTATACATTTCGCTGTTACCAGAATGGAAGTCACCAAGTTGTAATATGTTACTATAGATCATGTGTAATGTCATAACGTGTAGTAGCGATACTGTACCATTTCGTGAATTAAGCTCATTTTACACTTCTCTTTCAGTTAAGGCTGGACGCAAAACTCAATCATTTAACCCAAGGGAAGGTGTAAAATGAGAATATTTTCAGAAATGGTACAGTATTGCTTTAGGGATTTTCAATGACTAGTACAACAGTCAACTGGTGGAACAATGCACATTATGAGGCGACAAAGTCATGTTCTTGACTAAGCGTGTAGCCACTCAACATTTCCTCAAATCTATTCTTCTATCATTTGACAAGAGTAACAAGCAAGAACTTGTCGTCAATATCACACTCGATTTACTTAACTTAAAAACAATAGTGGGAACTATGTAACAACATTATCTGTATTCTTTACACTCTGTAGACCCTGTTGAGTGAACTTAAAAAATGACTTGTGATCAAATCTGTAATCATTTCAATGATGAGAAAGACTAATAGTTAACCATTGGGTGCAAGCTGAAAAGTTAACAGTATGTTAGGCAGCACACTAAGTACAGGCAGAAAAACAGACTGAACTGAAACCCAATCTTATCCAATGCGGTTAGGGGTTCACAGCTCTTGAGTTGCTGCTCTTGAGTTTTTGTTTTTATGCCACTTGTGTGGTGAAAATGTTTAAAAAAAAAAAAAAAAAAGCCAGCAAACTTCTCACAGGCAAACTTTTGGGTGGGACAAAGAAAAGCTGTGGGTGAGACAGACTTATGATCACGAGTTCATACAAGAATTTGCTCTTTGGCTTTCAAGTGGAATGCATGCGTAGGGGTAAGCTTTCAGCAGCATGGTGGTGGATCGCTTGGCGGAAAATGACTTGGTCACGGTGGGAAAGCATAGCAGTGGCATTAGGTAACCACTTACAGTCTGCCTATACAGTTCGATCGCACAGTTTTTTGCCTACTGGAACAAAAACATAGCTTACTGGAGCTGCAATACCCCTGGTGGCTACGTATTTGGTCAGCACCTACTAACCGTAACCAAAATAAGAAAGAAAATGGTGGAGTAATAGGCCCAGAGGTTTTCTTTCCCCTTTGAAACATCACGTCACATACAACATAATGGTCTGCTATAAGAAACTTTCCCTAAACAAGATATGCTTGAGTGATCTTGGCTAACAAGCCATTTCACGAATGATATCCAAAGCCATCCCCAAAACCCGAGCCAACTGTGGGCCTGCATACATATGTACAGGCATATGCTTACTCGATCTGTCACAGGGGGCAAGGAGATAACTTTCACATACAAGGAGCCTTGTGAAACAAGAGCAGAGGCAGCGAGAGAGAGAGAGAGAGAGAGAGAGAGAGAGAAAGCGAGGCTACTGACAGAGGAGTCTACAAGATAGAGCGAGGATGGTGGTGGAAAATTAGGCAGACCAGGAGTGAGAGTGACATCCAAGATAAGCACTAAGCCGCGGCCATTCACTCCTCTCCCCTGCACTATTTGATCGGCCTGAAACGAGAGTTGGTAGGGGGGCCTAGCTGCTAATCCACTCCAGGCCAGGCCAGGAATGTCATGCTCACCCCATGCAGCCCTCCACCCCCAGCCCCAGCCCACTGAGCAACCCCTCTCCTCCTCCACCTCCTCCTCGGGCCCTCAGGTACAAGGCCCTGTGGGAGGCCAGAGGAGGTAGGGCTGCCCTGATTAACACTGCTGGGGGAGAGCTGGGGGTGGGTGGGTGGCTGCTTGATCAAGCTGGGCTGGGCTGGGCTCTGTGGGGTGGATGGGTGGATGGACGGATAAGGGGAACGGCTGGAGGTGGAAGGCGGGAAGGTAGGCCGTGGAGAAGGAGGAAAAGGAGGAGGAGAAGAGGAGGTAGGTAGGGGGGCTCCTTACCCGAAAGCGCTCCTCCCAAGGGGTCTGCAGGAGCTGGATCATCTCCAGTGGTGTCCCCTGCTCCAGAATGGCAGTGATACCTCCTGCTGGTGCTCTATCCCGACAGTGACCCCAGAGCTTTGAAAACACAAAATGTCAGTTAATACCTTTGGTGCGTTTGGTTTTTATCTACAATACTGGCGTTTAGGAATTATACTTGAGAAACTGGTTTCACTCAGTCACTAAAAACAGTCGCATTCTTTTCTCCTCAAAGCCTCTCTGCATTTGATTGATGCCTCGGTCTGATAACATATGCGTGTTACAAAAAAGCCGTTGCAATAATTGGCCAAATTGGGTTTGGTTAAGTGATGTGTTATGGGCCATGGCAAATAGAGCCATCTCGTTTTACCTCCCCTCACAGACAGCGCATTGTGCCTCTGGCTTGTTCATTGAGTCCAGCTTCAAATGGGACTAAATAGTCGCGCTGGGTTTAGAGGCAACCCAATTTGTCAGAAGGCCCCCGTGGCACAAAAAAGGCGTTTTGGATAACAAGGAGACGGCGCCATCCTTCAGTAGCAGACATTTTGACACTTATAATATATATATATATATATATATATATATATATATATATATATATATATATATATATATATATGCCTATTTTCACCTACCTTCACAATATTTTGGTGTTTTAGTCTCTGCAAAAGGATGATTTCTTTCTTCAGTTTGAAAGACACAAGCTCGTGACAGCCCACGGGGTCTTTAAACTCCTCGAGACATTTCCTCATGTCAGTGCCTTTGTCGTTTATAAATTTGAGTGCAACTGTTAATCCATCTGCCAAGTGTCCCTTGACGACAGTTTTTGTATAGCCCGAGCCGAGGAACTCCACAAGTTTCATGTCCTCCAGCTGCTCGCAGGCAACCATGTCTTCATCTGGCGAATTATTAGATCCGATTAATATGTCTTTATGATTAAATTTACGCAATCCGTCTTGTTTCATAGACGGGTAGAACGACACAAAGTTTCCCGAGAAGTCCAGTAAACTGTCCCCATCCGTGGCAATATAGAAGAGTATGATTTCTTCTTGCCTGGCCTGGATTTCTTTAAATAAAATTTTCTGCGCTGAGAGGAAATCCACGTCAGGGTGTCGGCTGACAAACTTCTTTTCTTGGAGATCATAGTGCCAACTCCTCATAAGAAATGTCGAGGCAAGAATCAAGAAGGCGAAAAGTGCTACCGCGCAAAGAGGACTTGTTGTGGACGACATGCTTTGCCCTGGTAAGCGGCTACCACTGAGGGCTGTCAGCAGCATATACCTCTAGCTGGTGAAGGTTTCTTGTCACATGTAAGCGCGTATCGCTGACCGGGTACCTACTTTGTCATTTGAGTGCGCTCGGCACGCCCCCGCGCGTGGCCACGCCCGCCTAAGCAACTGATTAACATCTGGGTGGAATGTCTTGAAATGTTAGGTCTCTTTTGTTATGGCTCATGAATAGGAGCTAACAATTAAATGAATATTAAGTCTTAACTGTAAATTAGGGTGTGATTACCATGACAATAGCTATATCTGATGGGTTTAAATACATTTGAATTAAACTCACCTAAATAATGGTAAATTAAAGTGTAAATGGAAAGAAGTGAGATGTATTGTTTTTTTCTTCGTTTCTGTCTTCGCATTAATTTCCACCGTATACAATATCTAAGACTACAGAATGGTAAGATTGCCCTTCCATGTGCGCAAGAGGGCAGCAATATTCCAACTTAATATCCGTTGAAACAGGAAACATGCCAGTGCATTGTTTTGTATTCTCTTAAGGATAAGTAAATTGTGTTGTAGCTGTATTTTCTGAATTTGCTCATTTGTATAGATTAGATTTGATGCTTATTTTGTGTCTATTTTGAGCAAATTCGTTTCCCAGGGGCAGTCTAAGAGTTCATTAGAGTCCATTACAATTAGTTTTGTTGTACAGGGAACTATAAAAGACAATAAAAGCCTTCAAGGCTAAAATTACCATCGCACCACCTCTCTCATTAAAACCTGCATGCGTGCACAGCACACACACACACACACACACACACACACACACACACACACACACACACACACACACACACACACACACACACACACACACACACACACACACACACACACACTATTATAAAATGCCTATTTTGCTTGAAGTTTGTGCAGGGCAGAGGCCATAAATACAGAATTTCCCATAGCATTTCTGCTCACTGACAGACAAATCTGCCACAGTAAATTACCATGGGTGTCACTCCAGGGACCAGGAACAACCACCACCACCAGTCACCATCACCACCACCAGTCACCACCAGCCACCACCATCATCTCAGGCAGGCAAAATATCTTAGAACACGGTCCTTAGTTTTTTCGGTAACACTTTCTATGAAGCCCATATCTATAGCACATTATGAGCGCATTTTATAACAACTTATAATGCGCATTATAATTAATGATAGTGCATTATGACAGTTATAATGTATTATAAGCTCCTTCACGGCCTGTAGTCTATAACCATTCACGGGCACTCAAAACACCCTAAGATTTATAATGCATTATAAGCTAGACTTATAGTTATTAGTGACTGTTGATATACTCCATCATGAAGTGTTATGAGTGTAGTCATAATGCACTATGAATGTGGTGCGCATTATAAGTTGTTATTAATGTGCTCATAATGCGCTATAAATATGGGCTTCATAGAAAGTGTTACCATTTCATCTATATCAATTGTATACTTTTTTTGCGATTCAGCATCCAGTAAATACAAAAAATTATTAGTGTGACTGCGTTTTTTTCCTTGACTGCATGGCCACACAATACACAAGAATAAAAACTCCACTGGTTATTTCAAGGGCTCTAGTATGGGAGAGGAATGGCAGTCCTAACAGCACAGCAGGATATCAGAAGTGATGCTGAGCCAGCTAACTGCATATCAAGTAACGAGCCAGAGAAGGACTTTTCCCAGAAAATATCTGAAAATATCAGAGAGAAAGAGAGAGAGAGAAGAGTGTGTGTGTGTGTGTGTGAGAGAGAGAGAGAGAGAGAGAGAGAGAGAGAGAGAGAGAGAGAGAGAGAGAGAGAGAGAGAGAGAGAGAGAGCGCACATGTGTTTGTGCATGCATGCGTGCATGCTCGTGTATGCGTGTGTGAGTGTGCGTGTGCATACAGTACGTACAGTATGCTTGTGTGTGCGTGTAGTGTGCGCATGTACGCATGTGTGTATGCTTGTGTGTGCTTGTGTGTAGTGTGGGGGTTGACAGAACAGTTGAGGTCTGTTCTGTAGTCCTGCTATTGGAAATATGAATCAGATGGATGGAGGAGAAGAACCTCCTGTAGATGTGGCCAGTTTGTGTAAAGAGGTCTAAAGCAGGGGTGCCCAACCTTTTTTTAACCGAGATCTACTTTTGAAGTTGATGGTCTGCCGTGATCTACCAAGTCAAATTTAAGGATGTCAGTATGAAAATATTCACCATTATTATGAACAAAATGTTTTTAGTAGGCTACTATGGTCGTATCTTTTCAGTGTGTTTTTTAAAAGTGTGTTGAATAGCCTATGTTTACAAAGCAATGGAGCACTGATAGTATGCAGAGATAATTTCAGTCACAATATACACAAGTCATAAACAACTGAAACAATTTCAAAATGATAAACATTTGGTAGGCTATATAAAAAGGCATATAGACACATAGGCCCTATTTCTAAAATATGATGAAGCATTATCATGCCTTCAGTGGTAGGCTACAAATTAAAAAGGGCTCAGAAATTCACCATGGGTAAATAGTAGGCTAGTTAAGTTCACTTTACTATGAGAGAGAGAGAGAGAGAACTCATTGGATTGGTTAACACCCCTGTTAGAGTGACTTCTTCTATGAAGGTTTTTTTTTTCAGCTCTCTGGGACAGTAGCACAGCAAAGGCTTTCTATTGTGAGTTTGGCCAATCGTTTTGTCCACAACTGGAGCAAGAAACAGCACAAATTGAAGTGAATTCCATACATGTCAACAACTAACATTTCCCTTACTACACGCGGCACGCGATGTAAACGCAGTTAGCGATGATGCATGCGACTAGCGATTTGGACGAAGATCCTCGCATATCGCCGCGTCATAACGCATCGTTGCGCACATGTTCTGTTACTCACCCGATGTTACATGTGTGCACACATGAATCAACTGCAATACCCTTACGGTCACTTCCTAATGCTTTCCCCTCATGCTGTGTTACCGTGGGACTAATTATCTAACCAATACAGAACCAGCAGCTAGCTACAGCCTACTTTTGAAAGACAGTATTTTCCCCTTCACATTATACTACATGTCTCGCGATCGACTGCCACTCCCCTCGAGATCGACTGGTAGCTCGCGATCGACTGGTTGGGCACCCCTGATCTAGAGAAAAAGGCAGAGGGGAGAGGGAAAGAAAACGTTCCCTCTTTTACAAACCCACACGCTCTCTCAACCAACAAATGCAATAAAGATTAAATGATGATGTCACTTAAACAGAGAATGAGTAAGTTCATATCCTCATCCCAGGTGCACCACAGTACAGTAGGTCAACATATACATGCAACATGTTTTTCCATTGGGAGTCAGTAGAGGAAACTGCATGACTACTCTTTTAATTTGATTTTTACAACACTAGTCCATCTTTGCGAGGAAAGAAAGTGTGCCAAATTTGTATTGTTTTTTATTTTTTATTTTTTTTTACAAGAATTTGGAGTAATCACTGGCTTTTTGTCTTTCACTCCCACCTGGGGCTCATGTTATAGAACAGGAACACTTTCATTCATCATTGATCCCCAAAGTGGCGTTAGAGTGGGGCCCAAACAAATGAGAGACTAACCTGCCAATGCAACTTGGCCATTCAATTAATCACAGAGAGAATGCCCTAACGAGGGAGAGTTTTAATTTTGCCATATCAACTTTGATAGTCTATTACAATCTTGAATCAGACTTGTAGCCAAAAGGTTGCCGGTTCGACTACCGACCCGCCAGGTTGATGGGGGGAATAATTAACCAGTGCTCTCCATTGGGGGCTGCCCCCTTGCACGGGTGAGGCATAACTGCAATTTCATTGTGTGCGGTGTGCAGTGAACACTTGTGTACTGTGGAGTGCTGTGTCACAATGTCAATGCAAGTTGGAGTTTCCCAGTTTGACTGTCACAATCTTTAGGCAATTACTCTATGCTTTGAAAAATATATTTTTTGGGCTTTTGGGCTTTGATATGATAGGACAGTAACAGAGGGACAGGAAACAAGTGGGGAGAGAGAGACGGGGAAAGACTGGCAAATGACCCAGGCCGGAATCGAACCCGGGTTGCTGGCGTAGTAACCTAGTGCCCTACCGTTATAGCATAATGGTAGTACATCATTCATCAGTTTGGGGCAGAGCCTCTATTTCTCTCTCTCTCTCTCTCTCTCTCTCTCTCTCTCTCTCTCTCTCTCGCTCTCTCTCTCCCTCTCTCTCTCTCTCTCTCTCTCTCTCTCTCTCTCTCTCTCACACACACACACACACACACACACACACACACACACACACACACACACACACACACACACACACACACACACACACACACACATACAGAACTTGTAGCGTCCCTCATTACGCAGTTCTTTCTCTTATAGCATTATATCACATCCGCTATACTTTTGGTGGCCGAGGCCAGTCACTGATGTTAAAGACCTGCTTGTGCAATCTGAAGGCAGGGCATCCTCACTGACTGACATTAAAGGCACAATGTGCAACTTTGATCCCGGACATCCTCACTGACTGATGTTAAAGACATACTGTGAAATTTGAGTGTTTTTTTGTTGTCACAGCTCCCCCTAGTGCCCACTAGTGTAAATACACACTCTCTAATGGACAATATGGCATCATTCTGCCTGTGCATGTGTTTTCAACTTAACTGATAAGATTAATTAACAATTATGAAAGTACTCATTTCCACTGAGAAAGATACCATCTGAATTGCTTCAGACTTCACTGTGATCCGGCATTGCTGTGATTTTATGAGTCTGAGGTCACCCAGACAGCCCATCGTAATTTCAGTCCACAGGCAGTATATAGGGACAAGGAAGGAAGTCTTCATTTGACTGGTAAAATGACATTTAAACATATACGAACTTGTGGATAAATCATTAATGAACCTGAAAACTATGGTGTTGCGTTAAAGACTTGAGGTAACTGTTAGGTTTAAGCTACCAACATTTATCTCTAATAACCTGTACAGAAGAGTCACAGAGAACTTGAGTTAAATTCAATACTTGCAAGGAGGGTGACCAGGAGACTGCTTTCAGTTACAATGTCCAAGATCACTCTGAAAACAGCCTCCTTCTCCTTACGTTTTATTGAAGGAAAGCCCTAGTTACAATTTCGGTTTCAATTGGTCTAAGGGGAGGGGTAATTAGCTAAACCAGTTGAAACCAGTTTACACAGTAGCATATTTCTTAGCAGAATACCAGTTTACACAGTAGCATATTTCTTAGCAGAATATCTTGTTATTTAGCTGAAACAGACTGAATGTGACCTTGTCCTTTTCTCCTCGCCTAATGAGAGAGTGTTTGCTACAGTTGAAGAACATTCCTGCTCTCTCTCTCTCTCTTTCTCTGGCCTGCAGGCACAGAGCGAAAACAATGACACATTCAGAATATACGCACATACATATGCCCTGACTTAAAGCCTGGGAAAAGAGTTAGACAAAGTGAATAACTTATGTACATTACTCCAACATTTCCCTCCTGTTATTCAATTTGCACTATCTCGCAGTTGCCAAACATGATACCTCGGCATTAATCCACTCCATAACNAACAAAATTCATAAACCCATAATACATTCATAAGGGCATTATCCATAAACACACAAAAATACAGATTTTTAAATGGGTATAGCACAGTTAAAACTTTTATGGTGTCATTCTAATCATGTAAAGTTAGGAAGAAATGAATCATTCCTATGTTTCGAACATACACATAACTGAAGAAATAGAAAATCAATTTTCCTGTTCTCCTAATGAAGTTTAAACACACATAAGCAATGTATGACAGGTGCTACTGAAGTTTAAACACACATAAGCAATGTATGACAGGTGCAGGTACCATGGGGGCCGCTAGGGGGGGAAAGCAGCACAGATTCCAAGGGCCCAAGCACTGAGAGGGGCCCCCAAGGGGGCCCAAAAGTTGAATCTCCCATGGGGCCCAACATCCCTGGCAGCGCCCCTGGCAGGCACAGGCAACACTCACCCCACCATCCGTGTGTGTGTCAATTATCCTGGGATCCGTATCCACTCACAGAGTCCATGTCCATAGAATATGTCCAGCACCTTTTTCGTCTCCAGTTTGTAAGGAAAAACACAGACTCAAGCTTGCTTCCCACCATTGGCTTTGGGAAAGTTAAACCTCTAAAGGTGAGGGGAACGCCTTGTTCACCCCAGCAGCACTGAGACGGACGGAATGTAAACATTCAGTCCCTTTTTGATGACAGGTCCACCACCCCCACCCACAGCAACTGGGAGGTTCTGTCCACGCCAAGTCTCCCCAGATCGCCGTGCAAGAGATGTATCGTAACCCTCACGACAGTGGGCTCAGCACTTGGTTTGGACAGTCTTAACGTGCGTCTGACAGCACTTTGATGAACATCCAATTACTGGCCTTAGCCTTGATTTTGGCAGGACTTTTTCCTGTCGAGATGAACAAGAACAGAGAAAAGTACTCTACACATAGACATTTATCATAGTCAGTGTATCAGCCAAATCAGCATTGTTGTAAATGAATGTTTCAGGTTAGGTTAGGGGTGAAGTTTCAGAACAATGTTTCATTTAACATGTGCCCTATACACACATTTGTTTGATGCACTGATTAATCCTAAAATATCTCTCCTGTTTGAGATATGTGCCATCCACATGACTCAATAAGACTGAAGTAATTTCCGAAACAGACTTTGAGCACAGTAATTGTCCACACAAAATACCTGTCTGCATCAAACTCTGAAAAAGAAAAAATCAAAAATGAATAAACCAAAAATGAAAATTCTGCCAAACATCTCCCACACCCTCCATTTCATAGGTACATATATCAAGGCAGGCTTCTTCAAACATTTGCTTAAAGACAGAAGCTCTCAGTCAACTCATCCACACACAGTCAGTAGTGTGGAGGAGGTGCGCAGCTGTAACAGAGTAGAGAGCATTATAATAGAAAAGAAACAAAAAAACGTTTTGTTAGTGGTGACAAAACAAAACCCAAGACAGACCGACCATTGTCTCATAATCTATACTCAAAATAAAATAGATAGCACTTAATTCCGGGAGAACAACAATTATCAAGATCACAGCAAAATTATGAAAAAGAAAATTACTTAATCCCAAAAGTATAACATGAAACCGACTCTGGTCATATCTGACTATTGTGGCTCACGTTTAGAGTACAGTCCATTACTGAATAGGCCATAAACGCAGACTGAAAAAATATGGTTACTGCATCCAATGTAGCCCTGAAAATACTCTATGCACAGATGGACATAATAGGCAGAGAAGCATAACATTAAGCATGCAGTACAAAATTACTTTAATCATAGTATTAGCTGGCCTCACATAGTAGTTAGGTCTGCATAAATCCCTCTGTAACAGAACTAAAACATATTGGCATGCAGTCCTCACTGTCCTTCTGTCATGAGGTCATGATGATTTAGGGCCTAGCCCAACTCCTGCCAATAATGTCAGTACATTCAAAAATAGGGAGTGGAACACAAAGTATGGGAACACCTACCATCAAAACACTACACACAATTAACAATCTGGCACCACAAAGCATCTTACTGCTCACATCGTTACAACAAATAAGATAGGGTGTTTTTTTTTTTTTTTTTTTTTTTTAGTAATTTGAGAATCCAATAATATTTGTGGATATGTTGAAACGGATATTCAGGTTTAGGGAATTTCCCCCTCTGAGGTCTTAGGTTACCTTGAGCATTGTGCCTTGCACACACTATACATGTTCTACATAAAAAAAATTGAATAGGAATTAAAACCATAAGTAGTATATGCTTATATCCCTCCTGTTGAGACATGACTTAGCCCATGGCTCCATCAATTTAAAAGAAAAATGAAACAACCAGACAGACCCTTTACCTACGGTATAAAGGTCAGACCTTGTCTAACTTTAGGTCAAACGTCGCATGGTTTGAAAGAGAAAGAAAAAATGACATGATACATTTTTGTCTAAAAACATGATAAAATTAGACCAACCTTTCACTATTTGCCTTGTGCAAACACTTAATTTTAATCTTAACTTTTGAATCTTTGTTTGTATGAAGTTTCAATCTCAGATTCATCGTTAGTGTACAGTGGTTGTTCCCAACCTTTTTCTTAGGGGACCCATGTTTTTACTATGTTAAGCTTTGGTGACCCAACCACGCGAGCGCCCGCACGAGACGGAGTCACAAGATGCCCTCCGTTTCCTGCGATAACTTATTTTAGTTATTTTATTCCTCAATTCGTCTTTGGTCAAATATAGAATAAATGTTTTAATGTAGCACTTACAATTTGTTTCGTCTATGCCATTTATTAGTTAAATGCTTTGTCTTTTATTCAACATGGGCTATATATATTTAAAACGAAACCCCTTAAAATCAAGAGGGCTCCGCGACCCCCGTTGGATCTTTGGCGACCCATAAGGGGGGTCCCAGACCCATAGGTTGGGAACCACTGGTCTACAGGTAGGCCTATTATCTTCACACAGGAAAGAAAAAGGGTGTTTCAAGACCCTTACACAGATTAATTCTAAGTATGGCACGGTAAACACATATGGTTTACCCGAAAATAACAAACCAAACAATTCAAAACAGTAATGAAATGAAAATACAGAGAGACAACTGTCTCTTCCTTTGTAAATCAAACAAATGAAAATATAAGGATCCCAACGTCCCCAAATTCAAACTTTTAAAAGCAAGTAGAAAACCTTGACATGTCTCATCACCAGGGGTGGAAAGTAACTAATTACTTTTACTCAAGTATTGTACTTGAGTAGCTTTTATGAATACTTTTGTACTTTTTAAGTAATTTTTAAAATTAATACTTTTACTTGTACTTGAGTACATTTTGACCCAAGTACTTTACTCAATTACACTGGAACCTGGCCTGAGTACTGAGTAAACAAAAAAATGACTGAGAGACAAAATGCAATGCACAATAATGACACAATCCGCCGGAAATGAAAGTTTGTGCAGGATGGCACACAGCATTTCCACTATTTTACTCTCTTGTATCAATGTATTGGATGATGGCTGGTGCCAAGCAAGAGATAGAGGTTATGGAGGACGATATTCAAGAAAATAAACATGACATTCTCAAGAGGAAAGCTAATTAAAAGTAACTAAGTAACTTTTACTCAAATTATATTTTAAAAAGTACTTTTTACTTTTACTTGAGTAGATTTTTAGATAGGTACTTTTACTTGAGTACACATTTTCTGTACTCTTTCCACCTCTGCTCATCACACACCTCATTCAATACCAGGCACTGCATAGTGCCAAACATGTGAAGCAATGTTCATACTTATAGTATTAAACTAATGACAATGATAGATATTTGACATAACTTTAAGCTGTGGTATTGTTTTATCCTAGGTCGGTGTTCAGTTTTAGGTTTTATTATAACGGGTGCTGCCCCTTTAATTAATCCAACATCACAGGGTCCCTTAGACCAGAGTTCGGTGGGGACTGGTTTTAGCAAATCTTCCTCCTCCTCTGTGAGAAAGAGGTTTCATCCTTCTTCCTCTAACATGTGTATTCCTGATTGCATAGTCACTGTCCAAAACAGGGCCTTTTTTGGTCAATTTTGTGGAGGAGCTACTGTATATCATGTGTTTAACCCAGTCGCCACCCAATCTCTGACCTCTTCCCCTCTATCCACCAATTTTTCCGCTTCATTCCAATCCAGATTTTTTTTTTTGCGGTCTGCCGTACAATTTGTACAACCCTTTTACAGAGTCTGGCAGTATCTCTGCCGCTGCTGAGGTAGTGTGGACATCTGAATACACATAAGACACTGTTATCTTTGCTGGGGTGACCTTGTCAAGCGCCTCTGTGTATTCAGAGTCTAGTTTTTGCGTATGCCACATTGTAACGTTCAAATCATCTGGGGATTTATGAACTTGCACGTGTTTCACAGCCCCTTTTCCTTTAACTACATGATGATCTTATAAATTACATTGTGCTCCAGACATTAAAATAAAGTCCCAGATCATAATTGCATTATAAAGGACTTGTTGAGTACTTCCACCCAACTCAAAATACATAATAAGGCAAGAAATCCGATGAAATAAAACAAAGAAACAAGTCACAGTTAAAAGTCAATCAAAACAAAATGATAACCTAAATTGCTAGCAATGTTTAGCACATGTGATCTAACTCTCAGACCAGGTCCAAATTAGGTTTACTCACAGCACCTTTGGGCCATCAAATAACGCCTGCGTTATTTCAAGATCTCATAAGAACAAGGAGATAAGAACAAGGAGAAAGCTTCATCTATTCTTTAGAAGGAACAAAGACATTTCGTTAGGCCTACAGTAAATCATGAAAGCAAAACTCTTTTGCAAAGTTTAACATGTTCAGGATAGTCCATTTAAAACAATAGCATTTAATGCACAAACAACGAGTAGGCCTATCACAAATATAAACAAATAGCCTTCAAAGTCTCTTCAACCTGCTTCAGCTTTCTTTACGTTCAGTTTCACTTTTCCATTGTTTATACAGACGGGGGAAACCTGGCGAACCCAGATTCCACAATTAAATTACACCTCTTTAAACCGTTCAACCTCAACCAATACCCTACTTGCACAAACCATCAAAAAGAGACCATCGCAACGTTACGCTTTTCTTACACATAAAGGGCCAGGTAGAAAGGGCCCGGTGGCCTTCACCACGGTTGGTGATTTCTTACTTAAGACAATGCATTAAACATTAACAATCAATTGAAAACAGTTGCCTAAAGAAACAAACATAACTCCACAACCCCATTTTCTCGTGCCAAAAATAAATGGGTAAGAATGTGTGGAAAAACAAAATCATGACAAAATTCTAGACCTCAAAGTTGAATTGTAGAATAAAATAAAAGGCTCCTTCTTTTTTGTGCACTCACAAGCTTCGGCTAACTTTGAACACAATAGAGTACCTCCTAGGGGTGGAACGATTGACAAAATTCACGGTGCGGTTCATATCACGGTATCAAGGTCACGGTTCTCGGTTCTCTACGGTTCTTTTTTAGTTCGTGATAAATGGTGCACTGGGAATATTAAACCCTATTTATTTATATAACTGTAATTATAAAGTGATGTGCAAGTTGAATCAGCTGTCATTAGCCTTTCAAATGCCCTCTTTCAAGTGGCTAATAGAATCAGACCTATCACTAAATATCCTACATATGGTTTGTAGGCTTATAATGTGAAAATGGTGTGATTTTAATTGTGTCATCCTCTGATTGGTCTTATATACTAATGTATTAATCAGAGAGACTGGGTAAGATACTCCTAGAATCTCTACTTTACATATTTTTTCTGGGCAGTACATGAATTGCGGTTTGCCACGGACTGCATTTCACGGTTCGGTATGGTGTGTGAATTGTACGATTTCGGTTTTCGGTGCGGTTTGTACCATCCCTAGTACCTCCACTAAACACCCAAAGTATGTCTTCCACTCTCAGACATATTATAGGCACTCACTCCACAGATACACACGTACACTCCACAGACACATATACAACCTCTCTCACACACACACAGTGGGGTGTCCCACTAGGACAATTCATACAACAAATAGGGCCCACACAGACAGACAAACAGAGATCACAGTTGTTAGTAAACATATCATATTACTATATGGTATCTGAGACATTAACTGCTCAGTGAGTAATCCAAATGGCTGTCATTTGCTTTTTCACACTAGTTTTGCTATAATTTCAGAGTTTTCAGATCTACATTTTTTGTTTGTTTGTGGGCAATGCCTTGCCCAGTGACCCTTTTCTCCACATACAAAGCATTTATCAAGTCTTTTTCTATTCCTACCGCTTTATCCAATAACACAAAGGTGCTATTGCCGTAGGGTCTTCTTCAGGGGTGGACTGGCAATCTGGCAAACCGGGCAAAATCCCGGTGGGCCGACGCCCCTAGAGGGCCGGTGATGTCGGTTTTTAAAAATAATTGTTATTAATATTTTTTTTTTAAATTGACCGGCGGCCCACAATTTCGTGCTGACGGCCCTCGGCCCTCCTCCAATGACATCAGCCCACACATAAAGGGGCTAGAGGGAGGGGGTGTCCCATTGGTGCATCTGAGTCGGACTTAACTATTCATTGCGGCCCCACCCCTACCATGCATTACGCGCGCAAATTTGAGACACAAGCGATGGAGAGACTAAACCTAGCTAAAAGGTGGTGTGGAAAAGTTTGCGGAAAAGGGATAACAAAAAAAAAACTTGCAGCAGAGGCAAGATAATGTGTTCACGCATGTAGTGTTGTAGCAGCAGGAGAGGGACAACAACTTCTGCATGTTGGAAGTGAAGGAGCACGCTAGGAGACAGCAGGTGAAGCGGCAGTAGTAGCCTCTACGAGCACTGACAGGTATGAGTCAAGTCTTTCAAACTTTAGGATACTCCATGCCTCTCCCCAACTCTCACTTCAGCATTAAACATTAATATTAAATAGGCCATTACTTCCCACCACTATACCTGTAAGTGTGCTTGAGTGCTTTGAACCGGTCGCACGACTCACGGACATTTGAGAAGACAAACATTCCATACACCCAAACCACTGACGTGAATAACGGCAGTGTGCCAAATGTATAGCATTAAATGGAACACCAGTGGTGTTGTTCTAAAGCATTCCGTGTACCAAATGCGTTTCGAAGACTGTCAAACTCATGCCTACTCTCACTAAATATTCAGCGATCGTTTGCGTAATCACATTTACCACGCAGTGAAAATGTCCATATGTCGTGTAACGGTTGTCGCGTCTCACGTGTGGAAAAGGTTTGCCAAACGGATTTTTTTTTTTAATTCTTGGAGCACAATCAAACCATATTCTGTATTTTAAGACCTAGCATCTCTCTCTATCTCTCTCAGCTGTTATTTTATCCAGGATTAGAAATTAGAAATGATAAATGATTGAGGAATTTCTTTTGAATAAGCTTTTGATACAGTTTTATCTGTAGACTATTTTATGTAGCCTACCACTTTCAGCACTGCTCATTTTGAAACTTCAGTATGTTAACATATTTGACACACTAAAGCATTGTGGTGATAGGCAGTTCATGATTTTCTTTCATCATTCAAGCTATTAAAGTAGCTTCCTTATGCAATGAGAGATGCATTTTGATAACAGGAAATTAACCCCTCTTCTAATGCACCTGTTAGAAGAAACCCTCAATTTAACATTAATCTAGGTCAATTTATGAGTAGGCTATACACTCAGGATTGTACTTGCTGGGCATTGTGCCTGTCGCACCTCCTCTGGTGCCCATGGGTCAGCAAGAGAAAATAAGACTTGTGACACAAACATCTTTATTGTATAAATTACTAGACAAACAATACACTGAATACTATATTAATTTGAATATTTTGCAAGTGCTGCATTGTGATAAATAATCTATCTCCCTCTTCTCATCTAGTCAAACCAGGCCAGGATGAGGTTGAGTTAGAGAGAGAAGTAGAGTAGGCCTAGATTACTTTTGCTGTGAGTGTGGTCATTGCATTTCTAAACCACTGCCCAACCTAAGATTCATTTTAAATAAATAGTTGATATAGTCAGCACACATTTCCTGGTGTTTTCTGGTAGCTGAAAGAGAGATTCATGCATGAATATTGCGCCTTTTCGCATAGGCCGCTTGGTCAATAAGTAATCGCATGTGCTCCGCTGATTATGAGGGGCCGGTCTGGGCCAAAAATGCCCGGGCCATTTTGTTCTCCCAGTCCAGGCCTGGTCTTCTTTTTGTACTACTTTTCAGTCTTTACACGATAGTTCTTCCAAGAACTTCTCTCTGTCTTTGCTTTGCCCCGTT
Source organism: Engraulis encrasicolus (assembly GCF_034702125.1). Taxonomy (NCBI): domain Eukaryota; kingdom Metazoa; phylum Chordata; class Actinopteri; order Clupeiformes; family Engraulidae; genus Engraulis; species Engraulis encrasicolus. Next base: position 41,531,764 of record NC_085875.1, on the reverse strand, counting down.
CCCATTTTGAACTAAATTTTGGCCCAGTGGTTCTTTCATACCTGCAGTATTCTAACACTGGGTTTTTGCAATAAGGTAGCGATCAACGACCGTTGTGGTAAGGTTCTCTTCGACCTTCTCAGGTGAAACCTTCTTGCATACGAGCATCCACAAGGGGTCACTACTTTACTCTTGTTGAATTGGTATGAAACACAATCACCTAATGGTAAATGTATTTCCTTTCATACACACTTGCACACTTTTCTCAACGCGGAGAACACATATTTTAACTAGTTTCTTCTAAACTAGGGGAGTCTGCCCTCCCTTTACTTTACGTAGTCCAGTCTTTAACTTGTTCAACGACACAGAGGAGTCTGGCCTCCTATTTTACCTGATAGAGTCTAGAATTGTCAGGGTTTTACTCTCTATTTACCGTCTTTCACATTCAATCCTTTTGAATAAAAGACCTACTCACAATTCTCTGTTCTCTTGGGGTATTCCGTCAACCCTCAGATCCCAGCCTGCGAGGGAGGGACCAGTCCCGCAAAGGGTCTTAGTGCTGTGGCCACAGACTTTCCTGGATCTCACTCGCACGCTGGAATCGTCAGGTATCTTGGAATCCGGTTCGAAAGGACCAATTAAATGTTAGGTTTAAGCTACCAACATTTATCTCTAATAACCTGTACAGAAGAGTCACAGAGAACTTGAGTTAAATTCAATACTTGCAAGGAGGGTGACCAGGAGACTGCTTTCAGTTACAATGTCCAAGATCACTCTGAAAACAGCCTCCTTCTCCTTACGTTTTATTGAAGGAAAGCCCTAGTTACAATTTCGGTTTCAATTGGTCTAAGGGGAGGGGTAATTAGCTAAACCAGTTGAAACCAGTTTACACAGTAGCATATTTCTTAGCAGAATACCAGTTTACACAGTAGCATATTTCTTAGCAGAATATCTTGTTATTTAGCTGAAACAGACTGAATGTGACCTTGTCCTTTTCTCCTCGCCTAATGAGAGAGTGTTTGCTACAGTTGAAGAACATTCCTGCTCTCTCTCTCTCTCTCTTCCTCTGGCCTGCAGGCACAGAGCGAAAACAATGACACATTCAGAATATACGCACATACATATGCCCTGACTTAAAGCCTGGGGACAAGAGTTAGACAAAGTGAATAACTTATGTACATTACTCCAACAGTAACAGCTGCTGCTATGGCAGCAAAAGGCTCCTGATCTGTGATGTGAACAGGGAGGATTTAATCAAGCGCGAGCTCCTATCTCTAGTCTTGCTTTGTACTGCTTCTGCTGGGGTCTGTAGCTGGTAAACAATAAAATATTAGGCTAGTTGTTTTAAGTAGATGGCTGCAAATAAATAAATAAGCAAGTAAAGGTAGTATTTTAGTGCACAGATTGTCTAATTGATGCAGTGAAAATGTACAGCATGTATGTTAAATGTTGCAGTTTGCTTTATTAAGAAAAAAACCCTAGTCTGCTGAGTCTGGGCTTGAACTATACACACCGCCACATTTTCTACTGGTTAGCCTATTTTTCAGCACCACCCTTGGCTGAACAGCGACCGTCTCAAGTCTCCGTCAACTTATCTCCACTACAGCGATCATCACGCTGCGTCCTCCAATAGGAAACGAGCCTGGACAAGCACGCATACATCTACTCAGTGGTGGAGAAATAAACCGATATGCCTACACCCGATGCGCATGATTTTGCCTTATTCTGTAAGACCCTCTCTCAGAAGCGGGCTGAATTAAATATCGGATAAGACAGGCGTGCTTTCCAACGAGGTCTTCGGGAAAAGCCATGGAAGCTGAATGCATACCCGAAAATAACACTGAAGCCGAACCAATGGAGACAACAGAAGACAGACCTGTGCAAGAGGCGTCTCAAAGGTACTCGATTTTTTTTCTGTGTTTACACTTGACTGTCATTCTATGTCATGTTTCCTGATGATGGAAGATGTCGAAGGCATTTGTCACCAAGCTTGCGCTATGTGTTGTGTACTGGTGATACCGCCTGACGTCCACTGATAAATGTTGATGGGGGATCAATACAACCTCGTGTGTGTCTCTTCAGAACACTCCGGGGAGGATGGCTGTAGGCTAATGTACACGTATACATACATTACAGCGTAGTTTAAATTCAGCACGAGACTAATTAGGCGGTGATCCAGTTGAGTGGTCGGTGTCACCGAGGTGTCACGTTGTGGGGGGCTGATATATTTTCAGGACGAGGGCGAAGCTCTGTGTGTCATCTCGTATAGTGGTCGAGGGTATCAGAAACGTCGCTTTCGCAGACTGCCACAACCACCTGGTCGTTTTTACAACACCGGAATATTTGCGTTTTTATGATAGCCTTTCGCGCGCGCACAACCAAACCATCCTTTTAACACGAGCCACACTTTTACGCACCAGAAAAAATAGCTTAGTTTGAATATTCCAATTATGTATGCGTTGCTATGTAGTGCTTAAACCCGTATTCCGTAATAGGCTACTCACTTTGTGGTTCTGGTACGCACCTGCCTTTGTCCCCTCAGAAACACAGGTAGACACATCCACTGCATTTGGCTTCAATGATGTGTCCTGTCATTCAACAGGATACAAACTTACCTTATCACAATAGTAGGCCATGTTCTCCACACATCAGAAACACATTTTGTCAACGCCAATACTATTGGTGTGTGAAGTCAATATTAATGTCACTCATGGGTCAACTATGCAGTTCATTGCTTTAAACATTCACTCACTGACATGGGCCAACATTTGGATAAAATAGAAAATTATGTCTATCTGGGTAACAGAACATCATTCCCCCATCAAAACACACACACATACACACAATGCCAGGGTGATGTAATTAGGCCTACATGTACTGTTTGGTATGACTCATTTTTACAGGAATGGGTTTCTTTGTCATGGTGTGTTTTCATTGTCATGTCAGCCTTACACCTCATCTGACTTCATTTCCATTAGCTCTCTCTCTCTCTTTCTCTCTCTTTCTCTCTCTCTCTCTCATCATCTTAAAAATGGATGGATGCATCAATTTCATTATGGTGGCAGAAGGCAACGCTTTTTGGTGATTCACAGAGATCCCTTTCCGAGAATCCAGAGTCTGAGTTATTCATGGAGCCTTACAGGCGGGCGTTTGATTCTTTTGGGGAGGAGGAGAAGGGTATACAGTAGTAGCCTCATTACCAGTCTGCATTATGCAGGATTTTCACACATGCTCCACTAACCTTAAACGCTTCCCCTCCCACTATGACAAGAAATGGAGAAGCTAGGGAGAGCTAAAGGGGGGAAAAAGCTGTGCATTTGAATGGTTCAGAGAAATACAGATTGGTGCCATTCACTGGAAACATGCTGTGCTGGCAGCCATGTCAGAGAACTTTGCATGCAACTGAGTAGAAATACGACAGTGTATCAAAGTGGCCTGAAATCACCACCGCACAGCAGCACACCTTCACATATCTATTTGCCATGAATATCTCTGCTTTGTATGCTATCTTATTTGCACAGACAGCATTCCAATACATGTTTTTTTAAAGATTACACATGGTTGTCCCCTCGAATTAAACCACAACAGCTTGGTGTTATTGGACACAAACCAGAAAGCATTAGATACATCGCAAGCAGATGGCTCTGCAGCACATTTCTACTCTCGTTCATTGGGGATGGTGGTGGGGGGTATGGCATCACACCATCGCCATGATGGCAGTAGACCCCTCTTATGAGTCACCCACTAGGGGTAGTGAGCCATTCTCTCTCTGGCAACAAGCTCAGTGGTCTACTAATGGACCTCTGAGCACATGGTTGGAACCCATGTCAGTGAGAGAGATGCTCCGTAGCAGGGGTGTAGCTGGGGTGCAAGCAGGGCATTTGCCCCTTGGACCAGTGCCCTCCTGTATTGGTGGTGGTAGGGGGCCCTATTATGACCTTGCCAGACTGTACGGGAGCCCCTATTTGTGTTTTGCCATGAGGCTCTGTGTGTAATCGTTCTACTACTGCTCTGTAGCGTACATGGTACTAGGAACCTCATGTCAGAGAGAGACATGCTCTGTAGCTTACACGGTTGGAACATCAGGGAGGGATGTTTTGTTAGCCATAGTTATTTATGGATGGGCTGGAGTAATGGGGGGGTGGCATTGGGAAGGAGAAGATGAAAACGAGACAACTTGGGCATGGAATTAAGTGGCTGTTGCATTAGTGGTGGCGGCGGCTGTGGCGTCTAGACCGTGTGATATGAAATATTTACAGAATTAAGAGGTGACGGTGCCTTTGTGGCCGGCTGTTATTTAAAAATTGCACCTGCTGTGACCAGTTAAGAGGAGAACACATCACATCTTTTGAATTGTTAATGTATAGTAGGGACACATGTGAAGAAAATAGTGGTAATTGTACTGTGTACCTACTATAAGCAAACTGTGCCAACTGATAAACTGTGCACACTGTACAGAATACATCACATATATTGGCCATAGACACTTGTGTCATTTATGGTCTTTGATTTCACCGGTTCATCAGCTTTATGAAGGAAAATGTAGAAACTGTGCAGTTTTCCTCATGGACTTGAGCAACACTAACCTCTATCCATACTCTTGTCCTGGTGTGCAAATGCCTCCACCAAAGAGATTGAGCTATGGGACCCCTGCTGATCCATGTCCACAATTAGAGTTTCCGATGTGTGTTTAACCCCTTAATGCACGCCGTACCATCTGAGGAGGCACGCTGTAATAGTCATTGAAAGGTTAATTACCATGGTACTACTCTACTATGTCATAACACAGGGCCTTTAGTGATGCACTACAACCCGGTCAATGCCATTCTGGTAACAGCAAATGTATAACGCTGTGTTTTAACGGGTTAAGAGAAAAAGCTGACTGCGTCTGAAAGCGTTGGTGCTGCCTCCTTAGGTGGCTACGGAGAGTGCATAGGGAGGACGCCAAAGGTTAAGCCGGGACATCATGCCGAGGAGGCACCGGGGAGATAGGATGGGGAAGCGAGCAAGTGCATCAGCGCTCGGCATATTTAAGAATGTGACAGCATGGAACACAGCCAAACTTAAGAGAGAGAGAGTGCTGTGTGTTGCCCTGCTCCCTCCTCCTGCCTGCGTCATTTTATTTTACTTTTATGACAAACTCTGCCACTGCAGGATCTGCCTTGCAGCTTGGCAACATCGAGCGCCGGGGACTGGGAAGTAGACGGTGTATTGCTCTGAGAATAATGTGTTGATTTCAGCCAATTCTGCCATCCCACAGTGTGTGTATTGATGGATGTGACTGTTGGCAGTCCACTGACTTGACATACAGTACTTGCAAGTTTAAGACAGAGAAGGGTGTAGGCCAAGGTTGGTTGGGTTGTGTGTGTGTGCTTGTGGTTAAAGAACAAAACCTTATTTTCAGCACAACAACATTTCCCTCCCTGGGCAGGTTTTTTGTAATGTAAACGATTCAAAGCATCATACACTATATCATGCAGAAGCACTGGTGTGAGACACATTGTGCTAGAAGGCAACTCCACTATCGAGCGCCATATGCTCAACATTTACAGCGCTCGTTCGGCCATCAACACAACCACAACAATCAATATCCAATCTTGGCCTTGGAACGCACCTTGTGCTCTCTCGCTGTCTCTCTCTCACCATCTCTTGAAAACTTGTCAAGTAGCAGCCAGTCAAAGAACCTTGAGATGTGATTTGCCACCATTTGTGCACTAACAGCTTCATAATGTGCTAGCTAAACAGCACTGCCTCTTAGCATGAGTATAACAAATTATGAGGTTCGACATGCTATCACATATCACCAGTGTATCCATATTAAAAAGGCTGAATGCTGCAGGAAAGGGAGAGAGGGGGCTCAGAATTGGGTACACTGTACATCATATGTTTTGAAGGAGGGGCCCTTTGAGATGGCTTTGTCCCAGGCCCGGCCCGAGGCTGTCAGTGGCCCTGGCTGAATGAAGGACATTGCTCTGTAAGAGAATCCCCCTGTCCTCTCTGTCATGCCTTTAAGGGTTATTGCACAGCCAGCACGGAGAGTCAATAACAATAGCCAGAACATATACAGTGTACACAGGAGCAGCTGGTACTGTATCTCCTTCTTGTGTTACTGAAGCAGCCGTGGCTCACCCCTCTCACCGAACAGCGCTTTGCAGGCACTGTTGAGTGTGAAGGCACTGTTACAGTATGTTGTCGTGTTATTATAGCTCATCTTCAGCTACGGGGCCTGGCTGTATTTTCTTCTTCTGTTACTGAACCAGCTATGGCCCAAGCCCTCCCTCGACAATAACTGAACAGCATGTTTTCCTGAAGGTACCGTTATGTTGTTGTGTTATGGTTCTTCTTCCTTGATGAATAATTAAGCCCCCTTGACTGTGCAGTCAAGATTGGCCGCCAGTGTTGTGCTGCGGAGTGTTCACCCATAACTTCATCAGCTTGCATCTGATGGGAGATGTTAAGTGTGTTTACCAACACAGTAGACCTACAGCAGTGGTTCCCAAACTTTTCCAGTGGGGACCCCCTTTTGGACTTACGGTTTCCATGGTTTAATTCAAGGGGACAACCATGTGTAATCCTAAAAAAAAGCATGTATTGGTATGTTGTCGGTGCAAATATGATAGCATACAAAGCAGAGACATGCGGTTGGGTGGTTGACGTTTAAGGGCGTAACGGCAAAAAAAGTTTTTCCAATTCCTGAAAAAAATGATGGAAAAACTTTGGGAAAAAATAGAAAAAATAATGCACTTAGTGGTCTGTGGAATTTCGCCAATTTTTTGCCATTTTTGGGAAAATATGTCCTGCATCAACACATTGCATAGGCATGTCACACCGCAGGAAAATTAAGTCGCACCAAAGGAAATTCACTGCATTATGGCCATTTTAATCCTTTTGTATACATGACTGACATCTGAGCTCATGCTAACTTGATATTACATTACATTACATTGCATTTGGCAGACGCTTTATAACCAAAGCGACTTTCAAAAGAGGACATAATCAAGCCAACATCATAAGCAAATACAAAGTGCACAGGAGATATACAGAACAACAAGTGCAGTTGCAAAGAGGGGTTAGTTGTTTTTTTTAAAGTTTTTTTTTAAAATAAGGAGTACATAACGAGTACACACACACACAAACACACACTCACAAACTAAACTAGACTAAACTAAACATCATGTCAGGAGTCTGCCCTGGGGCAAGGCCAGTTCAAGCATTAGTCTAGTAGATTCTCTCGAAAGAGGAATGTTCTTGAAAGCTGCAAGAGATGTGCTCAGTCTTGCTGCCTCTGGGAGACTGTTCCACCACTTGGGTACCACAACGGAGAACAATCTTGACTGGGAGTACCTAGAGCGACTGGATGGCAGAGCCAGACGGCTTGTGCTGGATGAGCACAGTTCTCTTCCAGTGACATAAGGCGTTAGTAGGTCCTTCAGATAAGCTGGGGCCGTTCCTGTGATGATTTTGTAGGCAAGGGTCAATGCCTTGTGCTTGATCCGGGCGGCGATCGGTAACCAGTGGGTCATTTCACGTGAAATCAGACACTTTGGGACCCGACCGACCCGGATTTCAATCATACTTGGTGTGCCTTTTCAGTAGCAAGGTAGCACCACAGAACTGCATTGGTTTGAATCTGACACTAATATTAAGGGAGAAACAGACTAGGAAAGGTTCACATGTGAGGGTAGGACACTATACATTCAGCCTTGAATATATCACAAAAAGATGCCTGTGGTGTTGTTTGAAAGCTCTTTTCTGGCTCTACATATTACACAATCACCTTGGAATACAACTACTCTCAGAATATGAATTATGATAAATTGAAAAATTAAAAATGGAATATCTAAAAAACTCATATTTTAAAATGGCCAGTTCCTTGTCTAAACGTAGCCAGCAATGTCATGAGCAACACCTCAAATGCTGGTGTTCGGTTCTTTATTCATTTCAGAGAGAATTTGACTCACACATATGGCATCATACAGACCACTTACTAATAATATGGTAATACCATAGTAGCATCACATGACAAAACAAAAACAAAACAAAAAAGGTCAGTGTCCATCGTCCCAGTTTTCAGAAACTAAAGCAGATGTCCATTTATACACACCAAATGATGATATGTGAATGTTTGAACATTCCTTCTCTGTGTGTTCCTGTGCCATCCTCCCTTTACCGTACTTTAAAGAGATAATCAATGGCTACACTCTCATTTTGTACTCTACCAGTGCATTTGAAGCAGCAGCTGTGTCTTTTGTAGATAATGTGTAAGTATGTCCCGTTGCAGTTACAGTTCCACTACCAGAAGCACATCCTGATGATCCATGACAAGTCTATCTGGTTCTGAAGGGAAAAGTGAAGGATGGAGATGGTCCATGAGGATGCAGGAAGTTCAGTTTCACCTCTCCAGTGCTCGGCATACATTCCTCAACACATGCTAGCCACCAGTTGCCATCGTTACAGCTACAACATACCCTTTGATGCTTGAAAATGTAACACATTCCTTTACTGAGCTCACTCTTTCAACTCTGCCTTCTCTGAATGCTGAAAATGGCCTAACTTCCACTGTGTCCATTGACAATGGGCAGAAGCTGTGTAGTTTTTGAGTACCTGGAATAGTTCTTGCAGATTCAAACCTTTTCAACAGGTTCTCAGCTTCATGATGGTACATCTCTGTTGTGGCAAACTGCAATGGATGTTCTTGACATTATCCTTGACAAATTCAAACAGTTGGTTTGGCGTTACAATTTTGATTGTCAATAGGACGTTGCAGACTTGCTCGTGCAGCAAGCCGTTTAACTGTCCCTCCAACGCCATCACATGGACCTTTGCCATGTGATGTGGCAAAAAAGTGCCACTCTGCAGGTATGTGAAAGTCTGCCTCGTGGTGGCACAAATTTGTTATGTTTTTAAGGTTTTTATATTGTGCAGCACAGCCATCAGAAAAATATATGATCTTCTTTGGGCGTTCTGTCATTGATGAAGTGTCGTTGAGGAACTGAATTAGGAGCTTCTGAAACAGATGTACAGCAATTGTATCGTGAATGTTGCAGTCTGAAATAACCACAAAACAGATTTTTCCAGTTTTCAACTGATATTGGTAGTAGCATACAAAATGGATGGATTGTGGCCTGCAGGTTGTTCCAGTGAAATGATTGAATAGCATCTTGAATTACAAAACTATAGTTTTCTGCAAAGTCTGCTACCACTAAAAACGTTCCTGGTTCAAGGGAGTCACGAGCCTGTTGGTAAAACATGCTCTGCTGTTTTGCAATGAAATCATGATGCATGACCTTGGGAAGACTACACACAAAGGTTTTCCAGAAACTCATTTTACTGGCTGTGTCTTAGTTTCAAGTGTTGACCTATCTGTTGATGTCCATTGTTTGAACTCCACATTATCTATCATGCAATTTTCCATGTATTTTTCCAGTCTCCAAAGAAGATTGGGAGTTCCTGGACACTCTGTACAGTCCTGAAGGAAGCAGCTAATGCTTGGAGGGTTGCACTGTATTGCTCCAATACAGTCCCGATAGTGTTTAATCTCACCATTGGAAACAGTATCAAAACGTGCTCCATCAAACAACAGTTTTATATTTTGATGTATTGTACACACACATACACAATGTGTACCACTGGATCCTGCAAGAACACACTGTCTGGGTCGCAATATGGAAAATTTGGTGAAGCCAATTTTCACTTCTGGATGCTTGTCTTTAAAGTGTTGAAAAGCTTCACGTAGGTTGCAAAGTACAAGCCTTTTTTGAAGGAGCTGCCTCTTGCCACCGACATTGATTGACAGACAGTCTTTCATACCAGGCATCACCCGACTGACAGACTCAGACAAATAGAACTTTTCTACTGTCTCTACTGTTTGTGTGGATAGTCTATTTCCAGGCTTTGGATTAGTTACTGTCAAAACCCCATGCTCCTTTGCCAGTTGTTTTGATTTTACTGCCATGTGTTTTGTGGTTTGAAATTCTGTCATTATTTTTCTCACACTCCAACTTCCAGGTAATGCAGTTAGGATCTGCAGCTTGTCACTTCTGGCAGATGAACTTCTGAACTTTTCGCGGAGCTGATGTATCATTTCTTCTCCGTCATCTTTCCATGGTCTGAGTGGTTGTCCGGTGGCAGCTTCAATCTTTCCCCGTATCTTTCTTGCAATATTCTCCACTTTTCTTTTAGCATAGGTTCCCTTGGCCACTCTCTTTAAGCGGATTGGAGATTCACCAATCGATGATAAAGTGGCATTAAGATTGCATAGCTCAACATTTGCATGTTCCATGTCAGAAGTTGCAGAGGTTGAGGGGCCAGCCACAGTTACTGAAGGGTCTGAAATGTCAGGCTGTGAGATTGGCTCTGTTGTGACTGTTGTTTTCAGCTTCATGTAGCAGTTCCTGCAGACGCGCTGTCCAATCCTCAGGCTGAGTGTCGGATGATGTTCTATGGCATCCTCAGCAGATCTCTCCAAGTCACGAGTTATTCTTTTACGATGACCATTAAAAGGGTCAGAACATTTTTGATGTAAAAGCCTCAAATAATGCCTCTTTGAAGACATGGCAAGGTTCAATGCTGCAGTAACCTGAACAACTCAGTCCAATGCATGTGCATAAAGTTCAGTGCACCCAACAGCAAGCCCGTTAAGTAGACTGATCACACCTGCACTTGCACACCATTCACTTAATGCATTCAATTAGTGATGCCTGGGTCAATCTGTGACATCAGACACTAAGTGTGAGGTGGGGTACTCATGTCAGGTAGTGTACTTGCAACCCATTTTGAACCTTTATGTCCCATTATCTCTGAAATGAATAATAACCCGAACACCAGCATTTGAGGTGTTGCTCATGACATTGCCGGCTACGTTTGGACAAGGAACTGGCCATTTTAAAATATGAGTTTTTTTAGATATTCAATTTTTAATTTTTCAATTTATAATAATTCATATTCTGAGAGTAGTTGTATTCCAAGGTGATTGTGTAATATGTAGAGCCAGAAAAGAGCTTTCAAACAACACCACAGGCATCTTTTTGTGACTAACACTGACTGATATATTCAAGGCTGAATGTATAGTGTCCTACCCTCACATGTGAACCTTTCCTAGTCTGTTTCTCCCTTAATATTAGTGTCAGATTCAAACCAATGCAGTTCTGGGGTGCTACCTTGCTACTGAAAAGGCACACCAAGTATGATCGAAATCCGGGTCGGTCGGGTCCCAAAGTGTCTGATTTCACGTGAAATGACCCCAATGCAACTCAATAAATAGAGGAGTAACATGGGTCCTTTTGGGTTGATTGAAAATCAACCGTGCCGCCGCATTCTGGATCATCTGCAGAGGCTTTAGCGCACAAGCAGGTAGACCTGCCATGAGTGAGTTGCAGTAGTCAACGCGGGACAGGACCGTGGCCTGGACCAGTCGTTGTGTAGAATATTGTGTCAGCACAGGTCTGATATTCCGTACGTTGGACATCTGGATTCGACAGGTCCGGGTGACTGAGTTGATGTAGTTGGAGCATGACAGCTCATCATCAATCATGACGCCGAGGTTTTTGGCGACTTTGTTTGGGGTCACGATGGTGGAGCCTATCTTGAGGTTGATGTTGTGACTGAGCGACTCTTTAGCTGGGATCACCAGGAGCTCTGTCTTGGCCAGGTTCAGCTGTAGGTGGTGGTCCTTCATCCATGTTGACAAGTCGGTGAGGCAGGCAGAGATGCGTTCCGAAACCGTGGTGTCCTCTGGTCGGAACGACAGGTACATCTGGGTGTCATCAGCATAGCAGTGGTAGGAGAACCCATGTGTTTGAATGACACGTCCCAGGGAGGAGGTGTATATTGCAAACAGAAGGGGTCCCAGCACTGATCCTTGGGGTACGCCTGTGGAGAGGGTGTGAGTCGTAGACAGCTTCCCTTGCCATGACACACTGAAGGTGCGTCCAGAGAGGTAGGAGTTGAACCATGAGTGGACAACGCCTGTGATTCCCATGGCTCTGAGTATCCTCAGGAGGATCTTGTGGTTGACTGTGTCAAAGGCTGCAGACAGGTCTAGTAGTATGAGGACCGAGGATAGTCCTTCCGTTCTTGCAGTCCTTAGAGCTTCAGTCACTGAGAGTAACGCAGTTTCAGTTGAATGTCCACTTCTGAAACCAGATTGTTTTGGGTCCAGTAATCCGTTCTGGTTTAGGAAGTTGGTGACCTGCTTTGCAACTGCCCTTTCTAGCGTCTTGGATAGGAAGGGAAGCAGTGAGACAGGTCTGTAGTTTTCGACATGAGCAGGGTTCAGTGTAGGCTTCTTCAGTAGTGGTGTCACCCTTGCTTGTTTGAAGGCGGAGGGGACAGTGCCGGAGGAGAGTGAGGAGTTCATGATGGATGTGATTGCTGGGACCACTGTTTGGGCAATGTCTTGAAGAAGGTTTGTGGGCACTGGGTCTAGTAGGCAGGTGGTGGGACGGCTTCTTGTGATGAGTTTGGAAACGTCTTCTTCAGAGAGCAGAGTGAATTCATGAAGTGTTGCAGGAGTCGCCGTGTTTTCCAGGGGGGTGTCTTCTGTACGGGAGGGCGGGTCACAGAATTGCTTGCTAATATTTGCCGTCTTTTCCGTGAAGAAGGTGGCAAAGTTGTCTGGGTTCAGGTCTGTGGGCGGAGGAGGGGGGGGAGGGTTGAGCAGTGACTTGAATGTAGAAAACAACTTACGTGGGTCTGTAGTGTTGCTGATCTTGTCGTTGTAGTAGGTCGTCTTGATATTGATAATGATATTGTGTTTAATCTTAATATGTTTTTTCATTCATTAAAAAACTTTTAACCACAAGGACACCACAAAATGAACCTAAGCATTGTGTGACAAAAACATTGCAATATTAAGACATTAAGAGGTTAATAGTCACCTTAAACCACAGCACTCTCCAATAACTGAGGTACTGGCTGGTTAGGAGCCTGTCTTTAAGACCCTTGTAGTTGACCTTGCAGCTGCAATATATAATATTCCAGGTTTCATTCATGTTACAGTCACACTGCAGGATATTTGACATATAAACCTTTACATAAATCTTAATAAAAATGCTTCTTCTCATCTAAGACTAATATGAAACATAATGTATCACATCTTCTTTCATTGCCATTTGTTTTTTAAAGGAAAAAGAACAGTTTTGTAGAAAAAAAAAACAAGGCGTCACGTCAACCACCCAGTTGCTACATTATTCCGACCCCCAGTTTGGGAACCACTGCAATACAGTATATAAGCGCTCTCCAACAAGAAGAGGCGGGTTGCCGTGCCGACTGGCTGCAGTCTCTTTTCTTTTCTCCTCGGAAACAGAAGCTCCCTGCATCCCATACTCCATCAGGACTGTGTGTGTGTGTGATATGTCAGAGGCTCCCATCCTCCACCACCAGGCAGGCAGACAGGCCTTTGTGTGTGTGTGTGTGTGTGTGTGTGTGTGTGTGTGTGTGTGTGTGTGTGTGTGTGTGTGTGTGTGTGTGTGTGTGTGTGTGTGTGTGTGTGTGTGTGTGTGTGTGTGTGCGTGTGAGATATGTCACAGTGCAGCAGACATCGCAGTGAGGGGGGGCATGCATGGCAGCATGCTGTCAAGAAGGATGGCATAAGAGCTCATCGCCATGGCTCCCTTAGGGCCCACGACATAGCTGACTTCCCATACTGCCATTAGTGGAACAGTAGCCCAGAGCTGTAGAATGCCAGGCAATTATGTTACTGTTCTACACAAGTTCCTTTTCAGGTTTTTATGTTACAAAGCTTCAATTTGCATATTTGTTACTGGCACGGCAACAACATTTATACCTCTCTCTTCTCTGAAGGATTAGCAGAATGAAAGTGTGTGCTAAGGGGGAAAACGCTCACTGTGGCACTGCAGAGACATCCTTCACAAAAGATGATTAAAAACATTTGTCTTTCGGAAGCAAAAAAAAATGAGAACGATGAGAAAGAAAGAAAGAGACAAACAATGCTGCTATGAATTTAGCTGCCGGGTCAGCTATCCTTGATGGTTAGGAATGTAAACAGGGGATTTGAGGCAGAAGGCTTTTATATGTAGACCTGTGTTTACACAGCCCATCACCTAGGCAATGGAGCCATGGCCCGTTGCCTTGCCTCACCCCCATCGCTGCAAAAAACAAGCAGGAATAAAATTCTGCTCAAGGAGAGTGGGGACACGTTGAGAGAGGTGGGAAAAGATGGAAAGGGATAAAAAAGAAGAAGAAATAGATACGACTTTTAATCAATCGAGGCCTTTTCCCCTGTAAATCTATGCCCTTCTACTGTGGTGTCTGAAATCCCTTGGCTGAAGGATAATATGAAAGACACCCACCTCAAAACCAATCTGCATCAAATATATGAATCATCGCAATTTTGTGTGAAATCACAAACATAATCAAATGGACAGCTGTTCATAGCTCCATATTAAATGTTTGCCGTCTAATCACATCAGTGATGTGTGGTCCCTCCCATCTCTGTTCCATCTCTAATATCGTAGTAACTCAGCAGAGACAGAAGTCGAAGCCTTCTCCAATATGATCACGTCACAGCTCAGACAGACTAGTGTGTGTGTGTGTGTGTGTGTGTGTGTGTGTGTGTGTGTGTGTGTGTGTGTGTGTGTGTGTGTGTGTGTGAGAGCAGCACTGTATAAAACGAGTCATCTTTTTATATCATCATGTGAAGCCGGGCTGCCAGTTCACAGGCTTGCTTCGATGCCTCAATGCGGCGTGTTGTGTGCTGACAAGCCAAGCAGATGGAGACTCTCTTTTCTACCTAATTGGGCCTTCAAGCATTGTAGCATCATCACCTCACCTACACTCCGGCAACACATTTTAAAAGGGGTTTTCTTCAGTAGTGGCAGTTCAGTACAAACAAGGACGGAAGGACTTTCAAAAAGGTGCTACATAAAAGATTTTTAGGGCAAGTGGTGAAATTGTCTTTGTGCTGCGGGGAGAAAAATGGTCAACTGTGTGCGGAAGTAATGGCACAAACACATCAAGAGTGACAACGGCGACTGAAGTAATTGACTTTGTATGGAGGAGCTGGCGACAGAAGAGACAAAAGCAATTTGGGTGCAACATGTCATCATGCATAGGCGTATCTATGACACGCTGATTTGAACCCACTATCACGTGTGTCCAATACGCATTTTCAAGTTAAGTCGTGCTCCACAACGCCCTGTGACAAGTTAGGTTTAGGGATGGTTTTGGTTTAGGCACAATTTAGGTAGAAATTCGCCTAATCTCGCTGTTCTTGGCAAAAGTAAAGCAGCAGAAACATTGCTTTACTGACATGTTAGGTTTAGGGGTGGTTTTGGTTAGGGCACAGCAAAGCATATTTGCGTTTAGTAACAGAAATGCGCTGTGACAAAACAAAATCGCCGACACGGCGGGAAAACTGTGCAAACCTCGTCACGTGTCAAAAGTGCATGAAAGCTCTTTACCGTTGCGTTGAGGAGCACGCTTTAACTTCAAAATGCGTCGCACCAACACGTTGAATGCACTAGCGTGCGATACATACGCTAAAGCATGATGACAGCCTGTTGGGTGGGACAGGCGATTTCAGTCACCCTTTCCCAATGTCAAGTGTTCTAGCCTTGGTAGTGCATCCAGAGATTGGATACTCTTTGGTGAACTCCGCGGAGTATCCAATTACTAGGCGTTTCACAGAGTCCCAATGCTAGAACACTGGACATTGGGAAATGTGACTCCAGTGACAGTTTGTGGTTGAACTTCAGCAAGTATGCTAATGAGCTATGAAGCGGTTCAGCGACAGCCAATTGGCATATCAGAATGCTCGGAATGCTCTGCATTGTTGTTATAACTCATGTCGCTTTTGCAACAGTTCAGTTCAGTTCAGCAACTCTTTGTAACTTTCGTCTCTTCAGATGTGTTCATGCGGTAAGAAAGGATCTCAAAGAGAGCTGCAGACTAGAAGAATAATCTCTTCTTCAATATCATAATCTGCACACCATTGCACACCAATTATAGCTTTGTAAAAGAGCAACATGCTCGTTATGTCACAAGTGATTAGGAAAATGTGTTAATGTGAGTCACTGCCTGGTAGTAAAAGTGAATTTATCAAATTGAGTTAAAAGTGAATGTACCACTCATTCTGTCTCTTTGTTATGATTGTGTTTTGGATCGTATGTCTTGCAGTAGGGGGAACACATTACAGCAGTGTTTCTCAACCTGGGGTATGTGTGCCACTAGGGGTATGTGAGCACACCTCAAGGGGTACATGGAAAAATGTACTAATAACAAATGTATGGCATGTAGTCACATTGGGATAGAGGAACAGACATAGAGCATGAGTGACGGGGTACTACTCAGCATATGACAAAATGGCTTATGGTGTCACAGGAAAAAATAGGTTTGGAAACACTGCTTTACAGTAGAGTAGAGTAGATTAGAGTGTTTTTATTGTCACTATATAAATACAGTGAGATTCTGTTTGGAAGCAACTCACAAATGCTCACAAAATAAAATATACCTGTATATTAACAGTATAATAAATATATAAAAGTCCATATGCATCTCACAGTATAGAGAGTCTTGAAGTATTGAGGGGGGGCAGGTGACGTATTGAGTTCAGAAGTCTAATGGCAGTAGGATAGAAACTGTCCTTCATTCTCGTAGTGCGGGCACGCAGAGTCCTAAAGCGCCTGCCAGATAGTAGCATAGTAAAGAGCCATATTTAATGCTCTGTTTGTCCAGCGTGTATGGTGGATCTCCTCAAGTGTGGGTAGTTGGCAATCAATGATTCTCTCTGCTGTTTTAATAATGCGCTGTAACATCATCTTGTTGTCGTGTGTGCAGCTGGTCTACCAAGATGTAATGCTGTATGTAATCACTGATTCAATCGTACACCTGTAGAAGTTAGTGAGCAGATCTCGTGGTAGCTGGGCCTTCTTTAGAGTTCGCAGGAAAGTGCCCTCCATAATTATTGGCACCCCTGGTTGAGATGTGTTAAAAGCCTTAAAATAAATTCAGTGTTTATTGCAGAAGAATACTGTCACACTGAAAATGTTAGGAAAATGTAGCCTTCAACTCAAATAAATTGTAGGAAAATAAAAAAAATCCCTGACTAAAAAATAATTATTTTTCATTAAATCACCTGTTCCACAATTATTGGCACCCTTAACAATTCCCAGGAAATAAATATAATTGAAGCATTTCTGTCATTTCTACAGTAGTTTACAAAGTTTACCAGAGTATGTAGGAACATTTAATTAGTAATTCATCACTTCCTGTTTCCCTGGGGTATAAATATGATGTGACACCGAGGCCATTTCTCTTATCCACTCTTAAACATGGGAAAGACAAAGGAACACAGCATACAAGTGAGGCAGATGTGCGCCGACCTTCACAGGTCAGGCAGAGGCTACAAGAAGATTGCCACTCAACTGCAGCTGCCCATATCCACTGTGAGAGGAATAATTAAGAAGTTCAAAACAACTGGAACAGTGGTAAACAAGCCTGGACGAGGACCCAAGTTTATTTTGCCACCACGCACAGTGAGGAGGATGGTAAGAGAAATCAAAAGATCTCCAAGGCTCACTGTTACAGAATTACAACAAATGGTAGCATCCTGGGGTCACAAAGTCTCCAAATCAACCATCAGGCGCTGTCTACACGCCAACAAGCTGTTTGGGAGGCATGCACGGAGAAAACCTTTCCTCACCCACAATCATAAACGCAAACGTCTGGAGTTCGCCAAGCGGTATTGGGGCTTCAACTGGGACCGTGTGCTTTGGTCAGATGAGACCAAGATTGAGCTTTTTGGCAACAAACACTCTAAGTGGGTCTGGCGTGCCACGAAAGATGTGCATGCTGAAAAGCACCTCATACCCACTGTGAAGTATGGGTGGGTCAGTGATGCTGTGGGGCTGTTTCGCTTCCAAAGGCCCTGGGAAGCTTGTTAGGGTGCATGGCATCATGAATGCTTTGAAATACCAGGACATTTTAAATCAAAATCTGTTGCCCTCTGCCCGAAAGCTGAAGATGGGCCGTCACTGGGTCTTTCAGCAAGACAATGACCCTAAACATATGGCCAAATCTACACAGAAATGGTTCTCCAGACACAAAATCAAGCTCCCCCCATGGCCATCTCAGTCCCCAGACCTCAACCCCATTGAGAACCTGTGGGGCGAGCTGAAGAGGAGAGTACAGAGGAGAGGACCCAGGTCTCTGGATGATTTAGAGAGATTCTGCAAAGAGGAATGGCTGAAGATCCCTCTTTCTGTCTTTTCCCATCTTGTGAAACATTATAGGAGAAGATTAGGTGCTGTTTTGTTGGCAAAAGGGGGTTGTACAAAATATTAACAACAGGGGTGCTAATAATTGTGACACACATTATTTGATGTCAAATAATTATTTCTTTATGTGTGATTTTTTTCCCCCTGAAGAAATGCACTTGTATTGAAGGTTGGATTTTTGTCTTTTTTTCCATTAAGGTCCCATATTATTTAGAAAAAAATAATAATAATTGGAAGCTAAAAAACACATCTCAACCAGGGGTGCCAATAATAATGGAGGGCACTGTAGCCTTTGGGATCCCTTTTTAGCTATTGCAGAGGTGTTGGCGCTCCATGACAAGTCCTGGCTGATGTGCACACCCAGGAATCTGAAGCTCTGTACTACCTCCACTGGCTCCCCTCCGATGTTGATGGGTTGTTGGTACTGGTTGCCCTGGCCACACCGCCTGAAGTCCAAGATCACCTCCTTCGTTTTCTTGGAGTTCAGGGCCAGGTTGTTGTCTTGGCTCCAGCGTGCCAGCTGCTCCACCTCCTCTCTGTAGGCCGTCTCGTTGTTGTCAGAGATCAGGCCAGGCCAATCATGGATGTGTCTTCAGCAAATTTAATGATGGTGTTTGTACTGTGCTTAGGAACACAGTCATGAGTGAAGAGGGAGTACAAAAAAGGGCTCAACACACATCCCTGCGGCGCGTCTGTATTTAGGGTGATGGGTCTTGAGTGATGTTTGCCCACGCGTACAGACTGAGGTCTGTTACTGAGGAAGTCCAGTATCCATCTGCAGACATGGGGACTGAAGCCAAGGTTGTACAGTTTAGTGGCCAGCTTGATAGGGGGAATGGTGTTAAAAGCGGAGCTGTAGTCGATGAACAGCATCCGCACATAGCTGTTTGGTTTCTCCAGGTGTGAGAGGGCAGTGTGAATGGCCAATGAAATGCCATCCTCTGTGGATCTATTCACCCTGTAGGCAAATTGATGCGGGTCGAGGGATGGTGGGGTGATGGACTTGAGGTGTGCTAGCACCAGTCTTTCATAGCATTTCATCACAATAGGTTTTAGCGCTACAGGGCGGTAGTCATTGAAAGACTTGATGGCCGCCTGCTTGGGAACAGGAACGATGTCTGTATTACACCGGTTTTGTACCGATGCCACATATAGCGCAGACACTCTAAATTAGTGATGGAAATTAAAACATTTGACAGTTCTCTAATGGTCTGTATGCGTGTGTATGTGCACTTCTCTTGCCACATGACAGTGAGATTCTGGAGGTTTCTCTGTGCCCGCCGGACCCCCAGGAGACGGAATCCCAGGTGGTCCTCATTACGGCAACAGACGGAGACCAGCAGCCCGGGGACAGCCTCGCACTCAGCCAGCCCCAGCCCTCGCCTCCCTCCACCACCAACACCACCACCACCAACAAACTCTACCATCAGGTCTGCCCAGGCTGCTCAGACCCCGACCCAAACCCCAACACCAACCCCTCGCCCCAGCCCAACAGATGCCCGTGCAACTCCACCCACCAGCACCATCAACAACACTATCATCAGCACACGGGCAGGACCAACACGGTCATGGCCACCACCTCGCTACCAGACTGTTCCGTAGGAGGAGGCAGCACGGTGAAGACTGGACACAGCTGTAGCCCCGCCCACACGACGGCCATGGTGCGCTGCCATTGGCTGCAGGGGTCACACGACGGCAGCAGCCTCAAGCCGCTTCAGCATCACGTTGTGACTGTGAGGTGAGTACTGCCCTACTAAGGCAAAAGACAGTAACTCACCAGAGTGTGAAACTGAGAAAAATGATGTTAAAGTTATCTTAAAATAAATGAATGTCACCACAATCTGGTTATAGCTACAAAGATGTTATTTTCACAGTTTGTAGTGTATGCCTGCCTACATCTATTCATAAAAAATCATTTTACAAATAGTTAACCTTTGACCCTTTTTTGGAAGTTACTGTGTTCTGCCTTAGAATTGCCCCCGGAATGACAATTAGTCATACTAAGGCAGAAGACAGTAACTTCCATTTAAAATCTGAATAATAAGCAACAAATACAACTTTCACATATAATTTAAGCAGTATACACACTATTAGAGTCATTATGACAAAATGTCATGTTTATTAACATATAAATTGTTAATAATAATAATAATAATATAATTATAAATGGGTTTTGTGTGTGTATTTGTATTTCATACTACCTCAAATAATAGTTACACACATTTCCTAGCAGGCTGATCATGTTTCATAATATAATAGTTTCATTTTATATTTTTTTGATTATTTACATGACTGAAATTTAAAGATGGAGTTTTAACTGTTAACAGATGAACAGTAACTGAAGTTACTGTGTTCTGCCTCAGTTTGGAACATCAGAGTTCCAGAATTCTGCAGGTCCAGAGCATAAGGCAAAAAGCAGTAACTGAAGTTACTGTCTTCTGCCTTAGTTTACCCAAAGGATTTTCAGCTTGTTTTACTTTACACCTTTTTTTACCCTCAAAACAACTGATTTCAAACTCCATGTTTGTTCACATGATAAAACTGATGCTTATTATTGCAAATATGACAAAAACTAATTTTTGAAAAATTTGAAGTTACTGCCTTTTGCCTTAGCAGGGCAGAGTAGTCGACCTGACTTATCCACCTGACGTGATCATTTGCTTTTTGTTAAAAAGGGTTTTGTTGCAGTAAGACCAAATTAGACATGACATTGTTTGTTTGTTTGTTATTTTAGGAACAACGGGCCCTTCAAGATCCCAAGAAGGTCAGTATTCCAAGATTTAAATGCAACTTATAACATGGTGAGGTAAAGCACAACTATTCTTCAATATATGGCTTTTCATAGAAGAGGAGAATTGGTGCAATATGATACAAAATGACAGGACATTGCCAATTATGGTTCATGCTGACCTGAACGGCTAATAAAAGGCAACTTCAGCAGGCATCATTTCTAGAAAGTTTAATATATGTATGCGCAAAATCCAGACTTCCCTCCAACAACATACTTCTTCCTTTGCCACAGTTATACCCAGGTGATTGTGGAGTACCCGGTGACAGTCCTGGTGACATGCTTCGTGGTGCTGCTGTGCTGCTCGGTGGCCGGCCTTCTGATGGGGCACCTGCCAGATTTCTCGGACCCTCTAGTGGTGAGTGGCTTCAGAGTCTTGACATGCCGATTTCGCTGTGCCAAGGTCTTGTCAGACATTAATGGTCTCTCCCTCTCTGCCCATCTTTGTCTTTCTACTCTTCCTCTCCTTCTCTCTTTTGGTCTCTTTCTCTTTCTGTTACTCTCTCTCTTTCTCTGCCCATCTCTCATGCTCATAGTCCAACTATTTTTGTGACTCTCTCCTTCCGCGTATCTCTCTCTCTATCCCTCTATTATCGGTTCTTCTGGCTTTCCAAAATAATTAGCAGGTGCAGAGGCTGCTGTAATGGCTGTGCGGTGCCAATGTATAAATAAAACTGCCTCATTATGCAACAAAAGTCCTCTTCCTGGAATGCCTAGGCAATAGCTCTGGCCAACTGTATTTTTTAGATAGAAGGCAAAATGTATTCAAGAAATGTGTTAATAAACATATGATTTTCAGAATTGGATACTATTATACTTAAATAAAACATCATAATAATGTAATGAATACATTATCATACATTTACTTGTTAACTAAGTATTGTACATATAGCCATTATTTATCTTTAAAACTACCGGCACTATATAATGAATCCCTACCAAATATTTGAATTGAGCACCTTTGCTTCCTCGCTGAAAGTGTAATTAGTTGTTCCCAGCTACATTAGCATAAGCCTCCTCAGAGGCGTATTGAACCTCGTAGGGATGCAGAGGAAAGTCTATTTGTATTCAGCTGCAGATGCCCAGCCAGGGGAAAAAATTAATTCAGTGCATTGTTAGCCTTGCCTCAAAGGATGTTGTTGCTCGGATGTTTGTGTTCTCTCTCTCTCTCTTTCTTGCTATGTACCCTGTACAGGGTTCGTACGGTCATGAAAAACCTGGAAAAGTTATGGAATTTGAAAATTCAAATTTCCAGGCCTGGAAAAGTTATGGAAAACGTATTTTTGGTCAAAAGTTTTGGAAAAGTCATGGAAATCCATCCAGTGTTTCATCAATTATCTTTATGAAGTTAATGCCACGGCGTAATAAAATGTAAATGTCCGAGTTCTCGTGGGAATGTTGTCTAGTGCAGGCTGCGTCTGCCTAACCATGTGTTGCCAAATTGAGTGGGTTTCAAATAACGCATGTTGTAATGGCTCCAGGCGGGTTTCAAGCGTTTTTGGCGCTAGAAATCAGTCACACCTGGCAACCCGCCTCGTAACGCGCGAGCTAGATGTAATGTGTGCGTGGTGGTGAGAGGTGATAATAGCTCTAATCCTAGAAAAGAAATGTGGTTCTGTACGATATTACAGCATGTCGCGAAGTGTTACTTCAACAATGCGCGGCTTAACTTTCTGAAAAGATGATCAACAATGACTGGAGAGGACGAAAGTTTTGATGTGTCCGTCCGATATGGGCGAAGCAGCGGCACTTGTTAGCCACCTGAAGGGCAAGATACAGCAGGCGGTTACCTCCTCAGCTACTAACAGGTTAGCAGTTATACGCGTTGTAAAATATTTAGCGGTTCCACTGAAACGTAGCTAATGCCAAAAGGAATACAATCCTAGTTTGGTCTTGGTTTAATTTGCCAGATAGGGCACCAAGCGAACCTTTATGCTTTCGGTAAGCCCCGAGATTTTGATAGCCTATTGATAAGCAATGCACCTACTGCCTGCGAGTGAACTTGTCCAGTGTGCTGAAAGATTACATGAAATCCGTACAGTAGTCTATGTGCAGCTGACCGCGAGCCAAACGACTACCAATGTCGGCATGACGCGCCTGTTTTGAAATACGGTATAAACGGCAGCGTGACTAGAGTTTGAAAAAGTCATCTGTGGCTTTGTTTTCAAATCGGTCAGATCGTTGCAACACAAAATGAAACTCACCCTAGCATCTCATTGAGTGGGCGTCAGACTAGAACTATGCCACGAACAGTGCAGTCTCTTTTTTTTTGCTCCAGCAACGACCACAACAAATGACAACATTATCATTCTTACTTTGGACTGTTGTGCTTAGGCAGGTGTAGTAGGCAGGCCTATGATTTCTTACTTGGGCAGGATGAGCATTTGTCCATCTCCATAGAGAGCATGTTGATACAAATGTGTCTTCATGATGATTTCACGACCTAATTTGCTATAGGCTGGCCTAGGCCTATTCATTTTCATTTCTGACTGTACATTAGACAAGCGAATTATATAACATTGGTGAATTATAGCAGAATTAATGTAATACAACATGAAGTATAATGGTTGCTTATAGCTTGTAGTAAAAGATAACCTATAGTATGACTATGTTTATTGTTTACATATTTGTATGTAATATATAATATAATATGCCATAGTCTATAGTATAAATATATACAGTAATTACATATTTATAATATAGGCTACGTAATATAGCCTGTAATATAATACGCCCCCACCCCCCGCGCGTGATTGGTCATTGGTTTTTCGGTCCTGGAAATTCAGAAAAAGGTTTTGGAAAAGTCATGGAAAAGTCATGGAAAAAAATTGGTGAAAAAGTGTATGAACCCTGCCTGTATCTCTGTACTCTTCCTCACTCACCCTCACCCTCTACTGTACCCCTCACCTTTGATTGTTTGTCTTCAACGCAGGGATTTGAACCTCGTGGAACTGACATTGGAATAAGGCTCTCCGCCTGGACCAAACTGCAGCAGAACACTGGTCCTGGAAAATTACTGTCCCTAACACCACACAGACTCACAGATGACAAAACAACAACTGGGAGGTACGGCAAACCAAATAATTAAAGAAAAACATGGCCGCCCATGTGCATGACAAGTGTTTACATTGCTGCCAGAACTCAGGCAAAACCGTGGGAGCTCTCAGGCTAGCTTATGTAATTACACACCAGAAGCGGGGATGAGGCTGGCAGTGGCACACCAGCAATACCAACAGATGGGAAAGCTGGTCGAAAGCCCGCTATTGCTGTGACTTTTTTCTCTCTCAATGAGCTGCTTAAACCAGTCTGACTTACATGTAAACCTCAGCCCAAAGTCACCCTACCATTAAAAACCTGTTATGGTGAAACAGTGTTTGGTTATATAGGGCTGCTGAGGCTCCATTTAGGTGAACTATAACATTATCAAATACAATAATAAAAAAGTATATGATGGCCAATGTTGCCATGTTCCTTAAACGTGTTTTGCAGGCATGGGGAAAGTCATGAGATTGGTCCTGATGGATTCCAAGAACATTCCAAGTCGCGGCTGAGGAGAATGTTGGAGAAAGATCACGCTCAGCACAACTTCTTCTGTGAATCACCTGGTATGAACTTTTAGCTCACACTCAATTTTATTGTGCCCATTACATTAGTTATGTACAATGTAACAAAAACTACTGTATGTATCAACATGTACCATTATGCATTGATACGATACCGTAGGGTTAGGTTTGTATAATGTAAGTTCATAATACTACATTCTGATACATGTAGATTAGAAAAAAAGACTATGTAAAACAAAGTGTTACCGAATGTTTTCAATTACAAACGTAATAAGCAACATTTCAGTGTCATAGTGAGGAAGCAGTGATTCATGCTCATTTTTTCTCCCTCTCTTTTTTTTACTCTACTCTACTCTACAGGAGAGCAATATGCTAAATTGGTCTTCCGTTCAGGGGACTCTGCAAGTCTTTGGAGCCCGAAGGCGATCCACTCCATGTGTGAGATGGAGCAGATTTTGGTAAGCAGTCCGTGCTAATCTGTGGTGCGCCACCGCCAGATAATGAAACAAGATATGGCTTGTCTTGTTAACACAAAGATGTGCATCTACTTAAGTGGAGATACAGTTCTCCCGTGCTGCACTATACAAGGCGATTAAGACTCATAAAAGAGATGATTC
This sequence comes from Engraulis encrasicolus, assembly GCF_034702125.1. NCBI lineage: Eukaryota > Metazoa > Chordata > Actinopteri > Clupeiformes > Engraulidae > Engraulis > Engraulis encrasicolus. The sequence continues at coordinate 41,506,581 of NC_085875.1, read as the reverse complement.
AAATCCACGAGAGCAGCAACTGACAACAATAACAACAAGGGCTAATCCACTCATCTCTTCAATCATGCCTCTCTGTGTTTCAGATTCGCTCGCAGCCTCATTTCCAAGACATCTGCAAAAGTGTCAGAACGGATGCTGATGGCTCTACCCCGAGGGGAGAGTGCTGTCCCAGCTGGTCCCTCGGGAACTACCTGGTCCTCCTCACCAATGCATCATCCTGCCTCGATCTGACCGCCCAACAGGTCGCAGAGAGCCTGAGTCTGCTCCGGCACTGTGCCCCCTACTATCACAACGGACGTCTGGTGGCTTCCTGCTCGGAGAAAGACAAACACGGCTACTGTGCGTCTGTGCCCAGCAAGTGCAAGCGATCCAACGCCGTCTTCCATATACTCCATTTCCTGGTGGACAAAGACTTCCTTGGGCCCCAGACTGTTGAATACCAGGTGCCTTCCCTGAAGTACAGTCTCATGTTTTTGCCTCTGGAAAAGGGGGACTCGTTAGTCGACATGTACCTGAGCCATTTAGAGAGCCGTGAGCTCACTTACAACAACACAACTATAACCGGAATGGATTTAGGAATCAAGCAGACACTTTTTAAGTATTACCTGATTCGGGACTCGGCCTACCCAGTTTTGGCCGTGCTCGTGCTGTTTTTCACAATGGCTCTGTACACCAGGTCCTTCTTCCTGTCCGCTCTGTCACTTCTGGCAATCACAACCTCCCTGCTCACTTCCTACTTCTTTTACAAGGTGGCTTTCAGAATAGCCTTCTTCCCTTTCCTCAACCTCAGCGCGGCCCTGGTTTTGTTTGGCAGCTGTGCCAATTACGCCTACACCTTTTACGACTTCTGGCTGCAGCAGCTGTCCCACAACCCTCCCGCCTCAGTGGAGAAAAGGATGAACAGAGTGCTGCAGGAGATGGGCTACCTGATTTTAACTTCGGGCCTCACCTCCAGCGCTACTTTCTTTTCGGGCTACATCAGTAGCATCACCGCCATCAGGTGCTTTGCTGTGTTCCTGGGCACAGCGTCCCTAATCAACACGCTGTTCGCAGTCATCTGGCTACCCTGTGCGCTAGTGCTGCACGAACGCTACACCATCTCGGCCGCCACAGCCGTGTCAGTATCAGGATGGAAGCCATGTTGCGCAAAACGCCCCGGAGGATTCTGGGACACCAGCTCGAGGAAACGTTGCCTTTTCACCATGGCCCAGAAGCTGAGGGCTCTGAAGCGTGGGCTGGCAGACACGTCCAATTTACTCTTCCTGAAAATTCTCCCGTGTGGAGTTGTCAAGTTTAGGTATATTTGGATCTGCTGGTTCGCAGTGCTGGCAGCGGGAGGTACATATATATCTTGCGCAGGCCCGGGCATGAAATTACCCACCTCAGACAGTCACGGAGCGCAGCTCTTTCGCTCCAGCCATCCTTTCGAGAGGTATGACACGGAATACCAACACCAGTTCATGTTTGAACGCAAGTGGCGTGGAGAGGACAGGCCTTTGACATTGTCTCTCATTTGGGGCATCATCCCAACTGACACAGGGAATCATTTTGACCCAAACAGCAGCAGTGAGTTTATCGTGGACACAGATTTCAACATCAGCTCTCCAGACTCCCAGGTGTTCCTGAGGGATCTTTGTGGAAGAGTCCAAAACCAGAGCTTCTACTTGCAGGCTTCCAATGAGCACGAGGAGGCAGAGGACAACGTTTGCTTTGTGGAGGAGCTTATTCACTGGATATCCCTCCGACGCTGCTCTGAAAACGAGGATGCTCACCATTTCTGCTGCAATAACATTCCATTCCCATACCCGCCCAGTGTTTTTGAAAAATGCCTGGGGATGATGGTGGCCGAAAAACAGGGACAAGGACATCTCCCTAACGGCGATGCTGGCATACGCTTTGACTTAGAGGGCCGGATAACAGTACTCGTGATTGCTCTAAAAACCTCCTATCTGTACAGTTTCAATTACACCCAAACCACCAATTTCTACCAAAACATACAGTCCTGGTTTGTGGAAGAAATGTCACAGGCCCCTGTCGGTTTACACAGAGGCTGGTTTGTCAGCCAGCTCACATTATACGACCTGCAGGAATGCCTAAGCACAGAGACCTTAGAGGTGGCAGGGTTTTCCATTGCTCTCACCTTTGCCATGCTGCTTCTGACCACGTGGAACATCCCGCTCAGTTTATATGGAACTGCAGCAGTAGGGGGCAGTGTGTTTGTCACTGTCGGTCTGCTGGTACTGCTAGAATGGCAACTGACTGGAGTAGAGGCTTTGTTCCTCTCTGCTGCAGCAGGACTCTCTGTGGACTTTGTAGCCAATTATTGTGTTTCATACAGTTTAGCTCCACACGTTGAGAGACTCGGGAGGGTGGCCCACTCGATAAAGAGGATGGGTTGTCCAGTAGCGACGGGTGCCGGGGCCTTTTTTTGTGTAGGAGTCGTGATGTTGCCAGCTACTGCTCTACTCTTCCGGAAAATTGGGATATTCCTGCTTCTTGTGAAATGTGTTGCGTGCGGTTTCGCAACTTTCTTTTTCCAGTCCTTGTGCTGCTTCTTCGGACCGCAGAAGAACTGCGGTCGGATTTACCTGCCGTGTACGGAGGAAAAAATGACGGACAATATCATGTCCACCTGCACCACAACTGGTACCGCCTCAACCACCACTGCAGCTAATGGGGCCTTTGGGTGCAGCACAAGGGGACCAAGAATTCGAAAGAATGCCAGTCAGGAAGGAGCTTCAGGAGGAGGAGGCGGGTTCTTGTGCCCAAACCAGCAGCACCACAGGCAAAGACCTCCTGGTGGTATCAGAGACCCAGAACAGTATGAGCTTCAACCCCTTGCATGCCAGCTCAGCGACAGCTTTGAAAACAGCACCTGCACCAGCAAGCTGTCCAACAGGCCCTCTGTGCTCTCGGACGACATCCAGTTCTGCGACCTGAGCCCAAAGAAGGAGTATGACAGGGTGAGCATGGAGGCTGACAGCGAAGACGCGTGCAGTGGGAACCTGAAGGCCTGCAACCCTCCTCCTGCTCTTCAGACCTCTTCCCCGTACAGAAACACCCTTCAGCCCGTCTCTGCACACACAGCAGGCGACTTGGCAAAAGAAAGACTTTGGTGCAAAAAATGCAGGGGGCAAGGTGGCAAAACATGGAATGTGTCCATATCGTCCTCGCCAACTTCAAGCATGGAAGACGTCGGCGCATGCCAGACGTCTGACACAAGCAGGAGAGCCCAGAGGTTGCTCTCGATCGATGACGCCAGCTGCAACGTCCTGGAGAAGGACCAACACAAGCGCTTACTTTCTACCCAGTCACACAGCTCACTCGAGGGCATGGAAGATTCTAACGAGACTTGCCTGAGTGACATTGAGCCGCCTGGAGCATCTGTTCCACAAGTGACCTTAGTAGACACGGAGGAGGAAGAGGAGGAGTGGCAACCAGGCCATCTGAATGGCAGGAGGAACACTTTGCGCCTTTCTCTGAAGGAAAATGTGTCTGACGCACTTCCCCGAGGAAGGATCAGCCAGGTGGAACTGCCAGTTGTTTTGCCAAATAGTAAACCTGATATGCCAGACGTATGGATCAAGAGAGGAGAGGACAAAAGCTAATAACAAGCCAATACGACTTTTTTTGTAATCAGTCCAGCTTTTGGCATGATCACGAAACACGTTTGCTGTAAAATATTCGCCACAAAGGAGGCTACTTGTTAACTACTTGATGTATGTCTATTGATGTAAAAACTTTCAAAGTCATTTCCCTTGAAAAGGGTACAGCATTTTACAGGAATGCACACTACTTTAAAAGAGCATGTATGCATAATTTATACAAAAAGAATTCATGTCAGACAAGACATACTGTATATCTGAGGACTGAACCAACATAGGTGAACCAGCAAAACAAGTTAACACTGAATTATTGTGAAATGATGTGACCTCTCCTTTCTCACAGCCAACGCTTGTATGCGAGTGAGCTAGTTGTGTTTGGCACACGTGTTACCTCAGAAGTTAGTGTGTTACCCAAGCCTTGCACTTCATCTCAATAGATTGATACCTGTTACTCCTTTGAATGGCATCACAGGATGTGTCATCTCGCTAATATGTCATCATTCTTTGATACTACTGAATGTGTATTTGTGCACTTAAGGCTTCTGCCAGTTCCAATCACCACATGGGTCTTTTCACAAAACGGTTTAAGATGAGGCACACAGAATTTGGTATGAGTAGAGGAAAAAGTATTATATGTGAAAGATGTTAATGTTAATGTATACGTATGTGCCATGGAGATAAGAAATGATTTATTTAATGTGAATATGTATGTTTAAATGCAAATACTATTTTTAAGTATTTTTGTCATGTGAATGTTTGCGTCAAGAAAGGGTATTGCAATGATGTGTTTTAAAAACAAAACTACCACACAAAAAAAACAATCAAATGAGGCATTTACAATAACTGCTAAGCCATATAGTCGATGCAAAGATTCCCCGTATTTTACAATACCGTACATTTGATAAGGGGTTAAGTGTTCAGCCACACAGTTGGAAGTATGTGCCAAAAATGTTGTACTACATTATGTTGGGAAACATAATAACGTCAATTAATTCTGATGTGCTTCTGTGCATTCTGATAATCCAAGTTTTGCAGACACATCATGTCCGTTATGTAATTTCACAAAAGAATTTATTGAGAAAAGCGTGCTTTGCTATATGGTTGGCTCAAAATATTTTTTTCAACCTTCAAGCAGAGTTATCATCAACTGCTTGATGCTTTCACAGTTGAGTGTACGTTGAAACATTTCCTCTCTCAGTGTAGAAATCACCCACATACTCTATGCAAACTGAATAATAGGTTTACAGTCCAGTGTCAGCTTATGTCTGCTTAACATATTTACACAGCATTTTGTCACTCACTAGATCACAAGATCAGATGTAAGGGCACACAATGCATAACAGAGGTAACACCTGTTTGAATTCAGTGTGGTAAAGACAAGAGTATTTATGTATTAATAATAATAATGAAATTATTTATCATTTCAAGTGCCAAGTTTATACGATATTCTTCAATGTGGCAACCAGATGTGTTTGTTTTGTAAGTTTGTCTTACTGCTTACTGGTAATGCTGAACTGAACAGCTCTTCAAATTATTAAAAAGATTTAATGAAAATATCTTAACATAATATGTTGCAAAACTGTCGTTGAAAATGTTTTCCAAGTTGTGGTTGTACAGCATACAACGGTTGGAATTATACTTGATTATTATAACACCTCTTTACAAATGTCTCGTAATTCTTGAGTTCATTGTGGTGACTGACACTTCAATCTAAGTCCTCATTGATACTGTTTAATGAAAAAGTATTTCCCAGTCCTTCGGAGCCATTACATAAATTATTCAAGAGAGCCAAGCCATGAGTGCTAAACAGCTCAAAGTTCATTTTATTTAAAATAATAAAAGGCCATCCACTTACATCTGCAGACAGATGCTCTCTGTTCGTTAAATAAATATCAGACAGAATGTACTTTCTGGAACAAAGCTTTACAAAGATCAAACAATTTTGGTAATAATGAAGTAAATGTCTTCATTTTAATGTCCTTTATAATGAAAACAATGGCCTGATATGATCTGTTTCAAATTGAAAGAATAAAAAATTAAACATCATTCGAATTCATCAATCAATTGTCTACATCAATCTTCAACCCAGTCTTCTTTTGCCCAGTCAGGCATACTGGAAGAGTACTCAAAACCAGGTCCTTTGTATTTCAGAGCATGAAGGTACATGACAAGTTCCTTCTCTGTAGGATCGCGTCGTACAATCTTACACTCTTGGCACAAAGGATCTAATGAAGGGTTTGGACCCACTGATGAAGATGTTAAGCCTTCCGACCCGGCTTTCTGAGTGACTTGCTCACCCTCAGCTACAGTCTCTGTACTGTCAGTGACTTTGGTACATGACCGGTCTTCGTGGATTTTATGACCTCCGTCATCTGACTGCTTCGCATCTGTAGGCGCATTTGACACATCAGAGAGTCCCTGTTTGTTATCCTCACAGGCGTTCACCAGGGCAGCAGTGCCTTCGCCCAATTTAGCTTTGTCTCCCATCACGTCAAGGTTCTCATCCGGCATGTCCAACAAGTGCAGGCTCTCCTTCGTCCGGTGCTCCTGAACGAGAGCGTCCAGGAGCTCCTCATCCGACATACCCACCAGCCCACCTTTGGCACGGTTGGGACCCCAGGCGGATGACCCGTAGACTGGGTCGTTCAGGATGGGGTAGCCCAGGTACTGCAGGTGGACGCGGATCTGGTGGGTGCGTCCGGTGACGGGCCTGCAGCGGACCACGCTGGAGTGGCCGTTCCAGCTGAGTCTCTGGAAGACGGTGCGGCTGGGCTTGCCTTTGGGGTCCACGCGACACACGCCCACCCGGAAGGACACCACCAGGATGGGCTCCTCGCACACTAGCTCCCTTTCTGGGAACTCACCCTCCACTCTACACACATATTCCTTCTCCAGCTGAGAGAGAAAAAAAAAGACACAAGCAGCAGCCATTAAAATCGTTCAGTATCATTAGCAATTCATTATGCTCCCCTCCAGAATCACAGTAAATTATGTATAGAAACAGAACAGGCCACCTAGCCTAATATGGTTAGACATGTTACTCAACAGTGTTGACTATTCAGTTGCCACTGATTAAAAAATTAAAACCTCTGATCTTCCAATAGCCACTGCTTGACCTTGAGGCAGCACCAGAGACTTACATGGGATGCATGTACATATGTGAAAGAGGTACCGATACTTGAAATCATTGATTAAAAATAACACCATCCTGGTGTAACCAGCGATGGACAACCTGGATTTATTGGTTACAATGCCACAGGTTGCACTTGATGAAGGATGGTGAGCATCCGAAATATCGTGCCATTAAATATTTGGTAGCATAGAACAGTGTTGCAGACATTTATTATTACCTTTAAGTTATCTTATTTGGTCCAGCACCTGTGTCACTGATGTGTGCGCGTCCCCCTTTTTTACCAATGCCGCAGACACATATTCCGAATTACCTGGTTTTATCTGCCCAATTCTACCAGGTGATCATTCAAGCAGGCAATCACCTGGTTGAATTAGACCAACCAGGTCATTTGGAATATGTGGCACTGGATTGTAAACTAATGACTCCAGGTTGCCAAGAACTGGCCCAGTTCAGTTACACAACACCAAAGTCATTTCAGTTTTTGTCCTATGGATGGTAGGGCTGCTCGATATTGTGAAATATCAATATCACGATATTTCATACAATATTGATATCACGACATTTGCAAACGATATATATTTTTTAAAGAAAGCCGTCGCGTGAGGTACACATATCAATATATTACATTCTTGGTTGGATGGGCGTTCATTCTGTTTAGTCTCGGCTACTTAAGTTACTTCATTTGTCTACCGATGGCAGTTGCACCATCGAGAATTGTTGAGGGCGTCCGTGCGCCCTCAGATCCCTGCTTGTACCAAACAATTCACTTCTTTCCTCCATTCAGTGTGAGAGTAGTCATAGGGGAATACAAACAGGGTGCTCTGAGTGCTCTGAGGCTGCAAGTCAGGTGCACTGGCAGTGGCTCACGTGGAGCCGAAGGCTCTGTTGCTGTTTCTTTTGGCAGCAGAGGCAACTGACCAAAATATCGCTTATTACCTCCGCCAGGAGGTTGTGTGATCGCCCGATTTCTGTTTAGGCATGTCTGTCCGTTTGTTCGTTCCCTGCTATTTCGCGGCCTGCCACATGGTGGTCGAGGTGAATTGAGCAATGACAGGACGTGCCTGCGAGGTGGATGGTCAGTGGGACCAGAATGTTTAACACGCAGACTTGCTGTGCCTACATGTATCTACTATGTAGGCCTGCATGAATTATACCACACCATGTCACAAATATTAGAACAAATTCAGCTTCCTTGGCAGAGGTCTGCACTCTCTGAGTGCATTTCTAGTATTATCGATATTATGAAATTTGGTATTGATACACTGAAATATCGTTATCAGGATATAAATACGATATATTGCACAGCCAAGATGAAACTTGTTGACTCACCTGTCGGTCTCGCACCATCTGATCCAGCTTCTGTGATACCTCGAGAGTGCGAGCAAAGAGAAGGATCCCCGATGTGAGGCGATCTAGGCGGTGGACAGTGTGGAGCTCAGACAGTCCTTTCTCCTTTCCCAGGATGAAGATGACCGTGTTGTGGCGAAACCGTCCGCACGGATGCACAGGCAGTGAGGCAGGCTTGTCCACCACCACCACCTCCTCATTCTCCTCAATGATGACAAGGGGATGACCAACCACTGGTGGTTCATGCCGATGAACTGTATTTCTCATCAAATCATTATTCTGTTTTTAAAAAGAAAAAAGAAAAAAAGAAAAGGGGTTAGGATCCAATTTTGCAACACATTCAAACCACTATCCAAGATGTTAAACTATAGTAGACTGACATACCGGTAAACAAGTTTATCAACCATGTGCCAAAAATCAGCTCCGAGAAGAATAGAATAAGCTTAGTAGACTCACCTTCAGTGTTATATTCAAGTCATCAACAGGTGTGTTGTTCAGGCGAATTCGGCCAGCCTTGACAGCCTTCTGGTAGTACTCCACGGACTCAGATCTGAACTCAGTGCTGAAAACCTCCAGGAGTGTCTTGCCAATCCAACGTCCTTTGCAATAAGTTGAGAAGTCGTAGAAATATGGGTGGACTTTACGAAGGCCCCCTTCAAAATAGTATGAAGTCTCGTCAAAATGTTCTTGACCAAAACTGACACCTTGCCTGCGCTTCTGGGGAGGGGGTACGTATCTCTCTCCAGGTTTAAGCTGCTTTCCTCCTCCTCCTCTCTTTCGTTTTTTTCGACCACGTTTCTCTTCAGACTCTTCAGTGTCCATATTTGCACTCTTGCGTTTGTCGCCTGCATCGTTCACATCTTTGCCCACGACATTTACTGAGCCACTGGTGTTGGCAGCTGATGGAGTGGAGTTTTCCTCTGACTCCATTGCATGTGAGTGAAGGGCAGAGCTATGAATTCGCAAAAAAATGCTAGCTGTGTTTACAGGTAGAAAAACTAAACGGTTATCGACATCGACACTGTAACCCAACGTTAATGACCCACCTCTATTTGTGCCTTTGATACCAATTGATATGGGAGAAGCTCTGACTACTTTGGTCCCACAAGCATGTAAACTGTGCCTCCTTTTCACGGCGCACGCAATAACACCAACAACCCGATGCATACAAGACTATTTTAAATTACAAAACACATGTCTAGGTTTAGATGTCAGCCCAAAAATCTGTAAACCTGTTTTTGTATGAAGAGTTGCTCCCCAAACGCTCACATGCATGCCATTCACCAGGATCTCCTTCCTTGCATGTTGTCGCACGAAAGTGACGTCACACGATGCTTCATGAATGATTTAGTAAGGGGGGGGGGGGCTGCAGATTTATGTTTCTACCAGGAATCTCATTCCTTTTCTAAGGACGTCAACTTTTGGAGAAGTCAATGGGGTCATGATCTATGGTTTTCTCATTGCAACGACAGATCTTTAGGTGTGTTAACACTAAAACACAGATTTAATGGTGACATTGCACACACAGACACAGACTAATACACCCTGATTTTGTGTTGAAATGGAAAATGTACTCTTTGTCTTCATTAATCAAGATAGGAATCACCTCTGAGTTTTACTTGATAACTTGTTGATCATTTTAGCCAAACATTATATACACAGATCTAGATTTCAAAACGTAAAACCAACCTTTATTGAATTCACAATTTACATAAATAATTATATAGCATTCATATCCTAATCTATTAACAAGAAAGCTGTGAAAACATATAACCTATTTGTGCTGTACAATACTTTCATGTAATTTTATTTATTTTCATATTTCTGTTCTTTCCTTTATGTACTTTTTATTTTACACGAGATAACCCCTGGCAGACTGTTGCGACTTCATCAGACAATGTATGTGATGTTTTTTTACAATTAAAAAAAAAAAAAAAAAAAGTAAGGGAAAAAATGGCCAAGCAAGAACTGTGTGTGTGTGTGTGTGTGTCCATTTATGATGTAAGATGTAAGAATGAACTTGAATTTACACATTTTCAATACATTTTCAATAACATTTAAAACAAAAATCCAAGCAAGCGACTTGTAGAACAGAGCTGTTATTTAATTTTATTTATGAATATGAAATGTACACAACTCATGAACAGCCAGATCTCATAGTATTTTCATTGTTATCAGAAAAACAAAATGCTTTAATCAATACTGCAAATGAAATAGTGGCCTCTTCCAGGTCTATTCACTGTGGATTCAGCAAGTGCATATTTTCTTATTAAATGCATTATTTTATCATCCTATTTTTGGGTCTAAGGTAGTCAAGATTTAGCACAGAAATATCATACACACTTAATACATATGCTCAACATATAAGTACCTTTTTAATGGTAGAAACCTATCCTTCCATGGGATAAAATTAAACAAGTCACAGACAAAAATGTAGCAATGTTACATGTTCAAAGGTGCACACCAAATTATTTTCAATCAATAATTTTAGTCTTCTTCAAACTGAAAACACAGAAAGGGGAAACGCAAAGTGAAAAAAAATCACAGTGCTCCTTCCCTATCAGATCTCAATCAACATAAAATTCTCCTACAGGGGCACTATTGCAGCATCCCTTAGTTTCTGTCGCCGTGGTCTGGTCAGTGAGCACCAAGTGAGGAAGACGAGCTGCAAGCACTGAACTCTAAGTATTCTTTTAGTTCAGTGGTTGCAAGAGCAAGCGCAAGAGCTGGCTGGCTGGTGTGGTGCGGGCCTGGGAGTGTTGCTAGGCAGCGATCAGAGGCTGGATGAGTGAATTAGAGTCGAGTCGAGTCTAGTCGAGCCTTGCCATGTCCTCTCCTCTCTTCTCCTCTCCTCTCTTCTCCTCTCCTCTCCTCTCCTGCCTTACAGGCACCCAGAGCTGCAGCACCAGCGCCACCTATCAGGGGCAACCACACTGCAGTCAGAGCTCACCGCTGGGGAGAAGAAGGGACACAGAACAGAACAGAGGAGAGCAGACCTCCACTCAGATCACTCGGGAAATATTCATAGGAAGGAAGCTTAGAAAATAACGCAAATGTGTGATCAATTGAGGAGCCTATGTGGGTTTGACATTGCATAGAAACGCACATGCATTTCAATGTGTGGCATGTGGCTCACTTGTATTTTGACTATGTATGAACGGACCAATCCAGGCTAAACATACAAAAAGGTGAAAGATGCCAAAGTTTGCCCTGACAACTTCCCGTGGCGAATAAGGGGGAAGTAGCAACTGTCGTGAGCAAGCAAACTACAGTATGTGCATGGTGTCGATGAAAGCTACCTAGGCCACTGGTGTTGCTTGTCTGTGAGCGGCACGTACACCACCCCCATGAGGGCCTTCTTGAGGAAGGTTCCATCGGTCTGGCGGTCGTACTGCTCCAGAACCTGACTGCCTCCCTCTGGACCCACCGGGAGCACCAGCCTCCCACCAGGCTTCAGCTGCTCCAACAACTGGGGAGCACAATGTCATGAAGGGGTCATGAAGGGGTCATGAATTTACTTCAGCAGCTACATACAGTACATAGTCAAAACTAGAGAAAGCCATCTGGGGTCTGCAAAGCAGTTTGGAAGTTTATTTATTTAACAAAGGGAAAGCATATATTAATACCAAACGATTCCATTTTAACAAATTGTTTAGCCAAGTAGATGAATTCACTGGTGTCAAGACAATTCAGTGAAGTGAGTGAGAGAGCCATGAGAGTCAAGATAGTGCGAGGCGTGCATCAAATGATAGAACTATTGACCTCATCAAAGTAAGGGACCATGAGCAGAGATTATTGCTACACTGCTGCACACAATGGTATCTGACACTTCTATCTCATGACTGCTCTAGCTCTCTATTCCCCTGAGATAAGATAATTGCTCTTCACAATCTTGGTTCAAATAAAACACTTTATCAGCCTAACTTTTTTATATATAATAGTTCAATTGCATTTTTCATTGTGTTAAAAACTCATATCTACTAAGACATGTTACTGACCATTACATGTCAACCCAGAACACAGGCTGCATGGAGATCTGAGGTACTTACAGCTTTCGGGATAGTTGCTGCTGCCGCCCCTACATGAATGGCATCATACGGGGCCTCTTCAGGATAGCCCAATCTGCCATCACCCACTAAAATAAACAACATCATAATTAGAACCATCATCATCATCATGTGGACACATCAACGTGATTAACTAGAGACACGGACATGTGCAACTATTTATTGGTTTGTTCTATTCATGTTTTGTAGATATTCTGTCCTCTTTTTTAGATACGCTACATGTGCAGTACTGCTACTGTATGTGTGTTGTTTTGTGTGTGTTATGTCATGGCGAGCCAATTGTCCATGTTACTGTAGTGTGCATTATATTTTATACATATATTTTATACTACATATTTTCTCTTGAATGGCACATCCACATGAGCATTACAGACATATCCAGTCGGTATTAGTGGCAGATTAGGAATGTATTGGGCACCAGCAGCAGAAGAACTGCACTTCCCTCCTCACCTATAAGCTTAATCCGACCGGAGGAGAGCAGCTCAGGGTCATCAGCTTCAACGTTTCTCACTGATCTCTGCACCAGTTCATCAATGTGATCGATCCCAACCACTTTCCCTGCCGGCCCAACCTGCAGGTATAACCAGCGAGAGATCAAACAATCACATACAGTGTTTCCCACAGAACAGCTGTTAGGCAATGTGTGGGTCGGGGATTTGCAGGCATCAAAGACATGCAACTATGGTTTATCTTTCCAGCAGGCCTTGTCAAGGTATCCACCTTACCATTACACGAGTGCTGGAGGAAGCCCTGGCATGGTATCGAATGCTATTTGAAGCGTATACGTTTTGTTCCACCAAGTGGGCATTGACATTATGTAACCAATATGTGAAGAAGATATTGTGCAACATTTCCCAACTCACCATCCTGGCAAAGCAAGCAGTGAGGTATCCACTTCCAGAGCCAACATCCAAAGCCCTGGCGCCATCTGTAAGCTTGTCACCAAGGACTTCCAGAGCATGGGCATGCTGTAAAACACAAGAAAGTGCAATAGAGATGACACCTGGCAATTAACACAAATGATAGTGTAAATACGACAGGCATGTTTGTTGGCACATAAAGATATCACTGTCATTCCATAATCAACTCAGATGGTATGCAGCAATGTTCAGTCCACTACATCATCATACCACAGTATTTATACCTTTCACACAAACTGGCACAGCTTTACCTAAAAGCAGAATGTTAGAATGCATTGGCCTCACTCACCATATGCGGTGCACTGATGGTAGCCTTGTAACCTTAAAAGAGAACACGGGTAACGCTGTGTAGCCTTTCCCACAGATTTTGACGCATACGGTATTTAATGTGAAAGTAAAACAGCGTGAAACTCACCTATGGACTGTGGAGAATCTGCATAGGGGTAGTCTCTGGAGTAAATGCCTCGGTCTGTAGCGAGCATGGCATTGAATACCGGATCGGTGCGTATCACCCCATGATCTTTGAAATTTGCACAAATACAGAAATAATACACAAAAGCATAACGATTAGAAAAGACTGTGCATCTCTAACAGGGCCGAATCGGCTATGATGTGCAGGTGTCATCCTTAAAAAGGGCTCTACCTCTCAAACGGGTGACGAGTTCCGCATGTGTCTTGCCGCTAGACATCCACGCCATACTTCTGGAAACCAGCAAACCCATAGGGACCGCGACTAAAGTCAGGCGCAGAAGCACAGAGCGCATCTCCTATGCACCGTCACCTAATGCATTACACATACCGTAATTGCTGTATCATGGTGCGTGACACTGAAATATTACAGAAGATGAAAATAAATTAGGACGAAGACAGTAGGCTATACAATGAAGTACATGCATTGCGCACGCCCCAAGCTGAACGGTGCATTGCACGGAGCAATTTGGTCAACTCGTGTGTGACTGGCATTGCTCTAAAGTTGTGTTATTGCAGCCTATATAGCACTCATATTAACTAGGGATGTGGCCTATTTCTCCGCACAGAATAGATGCTAAGAAGGACAGCTTCAGTGCACATAACTCCAGCAACAACACAACACATTGATCCCAACATTTCCACAACGATAACGAATAGCAGCTGCCAGGCAGTGTATGTTTTCAAATTCTACTGTGACAGTGTATATACAATGACTACCTCTTTGTTGCACCGACGACCAAGGTATCTTCAACATTTATATTATCTTTCCAGAAAATGTAGACAAATTATTTTCATAAACTTGGCTAGCTAACTGCATGCAACTAAGTAAACTTCACGTGCAGGCGCGAGCAAGATTGTAATCACTTCAACGTCCAATGCTAGTGAGATCCCGCTCTATCTCTATTGATATAACATATCGTATATTGTGCAAGCAAGAGAAATTGTGAAACAATACCTTATCCTAATAAATAAGAATACCTGCTAAGCTAATGCTAGCAGCTAACGGCAGGTCAACTGAATATAAACATCTGACAATACTTCCTGATATCAAGGGGGTGGGGGAAGTTGTAGCCAATTGAAAGGTGGTTTAAATGACTGCTCTCTAACTTTGACCAATGGCATTACCCATAAGTAAATATCCGAGGGTTAGTTTATCTCACACCGCATATGCCCTTTGTGGATTTACGAAAAACTCGCTTAGAACGATACTGCGTGTAAATTTGTGGTATAAATCATGTTACTAAGCTAGCGACTGAGGCGATAACTTCCATTTTCAACAATTGTGTGAGTGCCAAGGTTGAAGGCAGCATACAGCCGTCAGTCAGACGTTTCTATTCCAGGTGGCTACTGCTAGTAAGAACTAGCAAAATGAATGTGGATTGTCTTGTTTATCTCTAGTGTGGAGATTCCAGTTTGATGTTATTTTCGTGCGCTCCAGTTTAAATGTATGGTATTTTAAACATGTCACTGCACTGTGCATACAGTGTTGCAATTTGCTTGTGATTCATGCTGACTTATCGTGTGCACACAGTGGGACTGCAACTGTATTTGGTAAACACAAAGGCAAGAGATGGAGCAATAACACAGATTTGTTTTGACAGGCATTCATTCGGATCCATCATGATTGACGACTTTGAGAACAAGGACGCACGGTCAAGTGGGGAACTGTGGTCCGAAATATGCTCCAGTCTGCCCAAGCCACAAGAAGAAGGCCAGGATGGGAAAGCAGAGTTCACAGATTCCTTCCAACCAGCGCCACCGAGCAACACTCAGTTGAATGGAGCCTCTTCGAATCCTGCTGTCCCCACCGGTCCATGGGAACCTATGGCTGATTCTGAAATGTACCTAGCAAGTTTAGGTAGGTCACATTGCCTTTGCAACACACTCACCAGCCAAAATGGCAAGTAGCCAGCCAAACACACACTCTCACTAATGGGTCTTTTCTACCAGCCAAACGGAAATTTCACTAGCACTTGCCTGGTTGACTCGTGTTAATTTAGAGCCATGTATTCAATATAGATACAGTGTATATATATATTGCATTGTTGATTGTTTTTAGACAGCACTCACATTTGCTAATGATGCCATGTGTCAACCATTTCAGAAAATCGCTTGAAAAGAATTAAGGGCCAAAAAAGTGAAGTCACCTCGAGGGAGATGCTGAAGTCGCTCTCTCAAGCCAAAAAGGAGTGCTGGGACAGATTCCTCCACGACGCCCAAACCTCTGAGCTGTTTCAGAATGGAGGGGATATGGATGAAAGGTGGGTGGGTCACAATGACCTTTATTGTGTTTACTTTAGTATCAACAATACAGTTTCTCTTGTAACATAGACCGCATCTCTACAAGAACCTGAGGCTGGATAAGTTCATGACGGTCCAGGTCTGTTCATGCCAAGAGAATCGAGCAGCTGTGGCAGAATGGTTAGGGAGTTGGTCTTTGGATCAGAGGGTTGCAAGTTTGAATCACCCCCAGACCAACAGGAAGATGATGCGTTTTGTACATGTACATTTTCATACATGGACATACCAGGACATACAACATATACATACAAATAGACAGTAAAAAAGTACAAGCAATGATGCATACCCAAGTAAAAAAAAAAGTGTACTTAATATATACTTAATAAGTACGTTTTATTGTATTTAAAGTGTACTTCAAAAGTGTGTATTTAAATAATGTTATTTTGGGACAACTTATAGTATACTTAAATGTACTTGAAATATAATTAAGTAGAGCTTAAACACATTTTAAGTTGACTTTTTTGTACTAAAATTAAACTTTGTACAAGTGTACTTAATATACTAAAAATATATTTAACTTTAAGTACATTATAAGTATACTAACCAAGTCACTTTAAAATGTGTTTAATGTGTACTTTAGCATGCGGATAAGTGCATTTTAAGTACATTAGAAATCTATTTTAACGTCATGAGAAAGTACTTTATAGTATACTGCAGAAGTACATACTTAAGTTGTGTTATTTTGGGACAACTTATAGTATACTTAAATACACTTGAAATATAATTAAGTAGAGCTTAATCACATTTTAAGTTGACTTTTTTGTACTAAAATCAAACTTTGTACAAGTTAACTTAATATACTAAAAATATACTTACTTTAAGTACATTATAAGTATACTAACCAAGTCACTTTAAAATGTGTTTAATGTGAACTTTAGCATGCAGATAAGTGCATTTTAAGTACATTAGAAATCTATTTCAATGTCATGAGAAAGTACTTAATAGTATACTGCAGAAGTACATACTTAAGTTGTGTTATTTTGGGACAACTTATAGTATACTTAAATACACTTGAAACTATAATTAAGTAGAGCTTAATCACATTTTAAGTTGACTTTTTTGTACTAAAAATCAAACTTTGTACAAGTGTACTTAATATAGTAAAATCATACTTACTTTAAGTACATTGTAAGTACACTAACCAAATCACTTTAAAATGTGTTTAATGTGTACTTTAGCATGCGGATAAGTGCATTTTAAGTACATTAGAAATCTATTTCAATGTCATGAGAAAGTACTTTATAGTATACTGCAGAAGTACATACTTAAGTTGTGTTATTTTGGGACAACTTATAGTATACTTAAATACACTTGAAATATGATTAAGTACAGCTTAAACACATTTTAAGTTTACTTTTTTGTACTAATATTAAACTTTGTACAAGTGTACTTAATATACTAAAATCATACTTAACTTAAGTACATTTCAAATATATTCACAAAAATCGCTTTAACTACATTTTAAGTGTATTGACTCTAAATGTATTTTAAGTATACTACAAGTAGATTTTACTTTAAGCACATTTCAAATATATTTATTTTAAGTACACTTTAAATATATTTCAAAAGTATATGAAAAAATCATTAATGTAATCTCTAATTACTCATTTCCATTGTACATTGTCTTGTTCACAACCATCAGCCATTCACATGAACCTTCCTTTCACCTTCACTTCAGACAACAACCACTGCCTCAACCAGGATTTGAACCCACAATTCACTGAACCACAGACCTGCACTCTAACCACTAGACCACAACTACCTGTTCATTAATGGGCACAATTACGTTCTTGAAGTAATAGTCTTGAGTAGTACACTTTAAGTATACTTTTATATACTTAATAATAATACTTAGAAATCATTGGTGGTGGTATGCTTTTATCGAATTAAAGACACTTTTACATGTTTAATTTGTGCACCAAAAAGTACACTTAAAGTGCACTTAATACACTAATAACACAACTTAAGTACAGACTTCAGTATTGTGCTTAAAAGTTTAATAGGTAAGGCCTTACATGCCTTTTTAAGATCTGTTTGTGCTCTTCAATGTGGTGTTTTTACCATGAAAATACATTCACAAAATGGCAGGGGGAAGGTTATTTAATGTTACAAAGCATAATGAATAAATAAGCCTAGGTTAAAATACACTAAAATGATGGTTAAAAAAAGTACCCAGGTGAAAAAAGTGTACTTAATATACTTAATAAGTATGTATTTTTGTATTTAAAATATACTTCAAAAGTGTGTATTTAAAGAATGTTATTTTGGGACAACTTATAGTATACTTAAATACACTTGAAATATAATTAAGTAGAGCTTTAACACATTTTAAGTTGACGTTTTGGTACTAAAATCAAACTTTGTACAAGTGTACTTAATATACTAAAATCATACTTAACTTTAAGTACGTTTCAAATATTCTTTCTAATACAAAACTTTGGCACATTAGTTTTAAAATACAAATACACTTAAAATACACTTGAAGTGGTTCAAGACAACAAGAAAAATAACATAAAATCTTTATAAGTGAGTACATTTCATTAAAGACAATTAATATTAGTGCCAAAAAGGCAATATAGTAAGTATGCAAAAAATAATGCATATTTGTAAAGGTCGTAAAATTAAGTTTAGGTAAGTATAACTGATCATGTATATTTTCTAACACTATGTTTGAGTACATTTTTTAAGAACAAAGTTTAATACATTAAACTAGCAGTACATTTTCTAATACCATACATTACTATAATGGTGTACTGTGTATGATTTTTCGTAGTTTATTTCCAAAATTCATGCTGGAAAAAGAGGAGTCATTCATCATCATCATAAATTGGGGTTCTTGTCCATGTTCCGCCTTTCTGATTTTCCATATATAAACATTTTTTGCTAGGAAAATGACTGTACTTTGGCCAGTAATTAGTTTATTTATTTTGTAAATATACTTAAAATACAATTAAATACAAAACACTAATAGTGTATTTTCTAAAACCACTCTTTAGCACATTACTTTAAAAATACAAATGTACTTAAAATACATTTAAATACAATACACTAATAGTGTATTTTATAACACTACACTTTAACACATTACTTTAAAAATACAAATGTATTTACAATACATTTAAATACAATACACTAATAGTGTATTTTTTGATAAAACACTTTAGCACATTACTTTTAAAATACAAATGTACTTAAAATAGACTTTAAATAGAATATACTAATAGTATATTTAACAATATCACACTTTAGCACATTACTTTAAAAATACAAATGTATTTACAATACATTTAAATACAATACACAAATAGTGTATTTTATAATACTACACTTTAACACATTACTTTTAAAATACAAATGTACTTAAAATAGACTTAAAATTGAATATACTAATAGTATATTTAACAGTACCACACTTTAGCACATTACTTTAAAAATACAAATGTATTTACAATACATTTAAATACAATACACTAATAGTGTATTTTATAATACTACACTTTAACACATTACTTTTAAAATACAAATGTACTTAAAATAGACTTAAAATTGAATATACTAATAGTATATTTAACAGTACCACACTTAAGCACATTACTTTAAAAATACAAATGTACTTACAATAAATTTAAATACAATACACTAATAGTGTATTTTATAATACTACACTTAAGTACATAACTTTTAAAATACAAAGATACTGAAAATACACTTAAAATATAATACACTAATAATATACTTTATAATGCTACACTTTAGCCCATTACTTTTAAAATACAAATGTACTTAAAATATATTTAAATACAATACAATAATAGTGTATTTCATAATACTACACTTAAGTACATGACTTTTAAAATACAAAGATACTTAAAATACACTTAAAATATAATACACTAACAGTATACTGTATAATGCTACACTTTAGCACACTACTTTAAAAATACAAATGTACTTAAATTAGACTTAAAATACAATATACTAATAGTATATTTGACAATACTAGACTTTAGCACATTACTTTTAAAATACAAATGTACTTACAATACATTTAAATACAATACACTAATAGTGTACTTTATAATACTACACTTAAGTACATAGCTTTTAAAATACAAAGATACTTAAAATACACTTAAAATATAATACACTAATAGTACACTGTATAATGCTACACTTTAGCACATTACTTTTAAAATACAAATGTACTTAAAATAGACTTCAAATACAATATACTAATAGTGTATTTGACAATACTACACTTTAGCACATTACTTTTAAAATACAAATGTACTTACAATACATTTAAATACAATACACTAATAGTGTATTTTATAAATCTACACTTAAGTATATAACTTTTAAAATACAAAGATACTTAAAATACACTTAAAGTATAAAACACTAATAGTATACTTTATAATGCTACACTTTAGCACATTACTTTTAAAATACAAATATACTTGAAATACACTTAAAATATAATACACTAATAGTATATTTGACAATACTACACTTAGCACATTACTTTTAAAATACAAATATACTTAAAATACATTTAAAATACAATACACTAACAGTATATTTTATAAAACTATATTTAAGTACATAACTTTAATAATACAAATGCTTTTAAAATGTATTTAAAATACACTAAACTATAAGTATATTTCTAAATACTATACTTAAGTACTGTACTTGATAAATAGAGTGTACTTAAAATATACTTTCAGAAAATTAAATATATTTAAAGTACACTTAAGTACACATTTTTTTGACCTGGGTAAGCATGTACAAAGATACTATCAGTCATGGCAGTCTTTTTTTATAAGTCATGACAGACATACCAGTGCTTCCACACACATGATTGATATCTGACTGAGCTGCATCTGGGGCTTGTGATATTACTCCAGGGACCCTGTAGTGACTGTATGTTGCTTTGGATAAAAGTGTCAGTTCAGTGTAGTTTATTAGAATGTAATGTAACTCAGTGGGACTCGCATATACCCAAGATGTCTTCATTCTCTGAGCAAACCAATGACACTGACCTGTTTTACAAGGTTTGCCAACAGTATAGCAAAGGCAGCTTAACCTGCTTTAAAAAAGACCCTTATGTCAGAACTGTTCAACTAAAATACCAACAAAGCGAAATGGTATATATAAAATAAGGTGACAAAGGAATCAATTGAACTACATTCATTTTTGATACCCTGACCCACTGTAAATTTTAAATGGGACTATCTATTTTGGCCACACTAATGCTCAGTCTGTTGCATTTAATTGTATGCCTTTGACATGCTTTTTCGATGGCTGTTACTGTCAGGGATTAATAGATTTAAAGAGAAGACCTAGTGAATTGTTGTGCTCTTGCCCTAGCCGGGCACCACAGTTTCATAATACGGTCCTGGTGTATTTTTGTATGTAAGCTGACATACACCTTATTTTCCTTCAGGATTGATAGAGGTACTCTACTCTATTGTACTCTACTTAACACTGATGCCTCTTTGTTTTGTTGTGCACTCCTGTCACAGTGCTTTGGAGCACTTCAAGCGCTGGCTGATCCCTGAGAAGGTGGCCATCAGTGCGGAGGAGCTGGAGTACCTGCTGAGGCCGTCCTCGTCCCAGGCCAGTGCCCAGCCCAGCGGGGGAGACCCTGCTCACAGCGGGGCCGAGGAGGAGGACAATGAAGAGGAGGAAGAGTCAGGCCAACACGCAGAGGACGACAACCCAAGTCCAGAGAAATAGGGAAGCAGGAGACTATATATTATTGGTGTGTGTTTGTCTGAGGGGAAATAGCAGCAGTCATTCCAGCTGATTAATTTGCTGGGTGTCACCATGCCCTAGCTGGGGAGGTATTCCGAGAACATGGTTAAGTGATGAACCAGGCTAAGTTAACTACAGGAAGTGGTAAACTCAATGATAGGTAGCCTTTAGACAACATTTAGTTCATAAAATGAGGACTCTAGGCTCTTCTATTAAGTGATTTGCCACTACCTCAAGGTGAACCTAACCTGGTTAATTGAACCAGCTTTTGTGGAATGCCCTCCAGTTTTCAAGTGATGACCATGTCGAGGCACTATGGAGACATCTAAAATGCTGACATGCTTCTGTCATAGCGCTCCATCAAAAGTGTTCTGCAGTTCTGCCAGCAAATAGTGATTTAAAAAGATAGAAGCCATCATCAGGACCTAATGCTGCTGCAAAGTTATCATCATATGAAGAATTATGTGCAGCCTGTTTACGGCCGTTATGTGTGTGGCAGGTTTGAATTATGTACAAATGCCTTTTTTTATCCTGAGAGTTGATGCAATTATGCGTTATTCCTTTAAATGTATTGTCATGTATTTGAATTGTATTGTGTATGCGGTTAACTTGTAATTGTAGGCCTAAGTCACAGTGAGTATGATGCAACAGCATTGACTGAGTCGGAATTGTCTCAAACTTTTATTTTATATTTCCATATTAAAAAATACAATGAAGACTAAACATAACCAGAGTTTTGATGTGCATTTGTGAATATTGCAACCTTATCTGACATAAACAAGAACTAGTGGCATAGTGGCATGTGATTTGCATTTCTTGGGCAAGTACTAATGTCTCCCGCTGGAGGGCAGCATTGTGAAGTTTTTTAGATGAAGGACACCTGCCACCTGTTTCACTCAACATCCAGAGTAGCTCACATCTTTAAGGACCACCGCGCAACTGACATCACTTCAATTTCTGCTCTGGTGTTTGATCCGACCATACAGATGAACAGAAGGGTTGTGGGGATGAGATTACTCGGCTTTGCAGCATTATTGTGATGGTTTTTTGCTCAATATTTGGATGTAGCCAATTTGGCAGAAGTTTGCTAAATTGATTTTTGCTGGTCATACTTTGGCGACGCGCGTTCGTCCTTTGCGCAACAGGGGTAGAGGTCTGCCCACTGCCTTTTCTGCTTAGGTTGAATACATTGCCGTACAAAACCACCTGTGCATGCGTAAATGGACAAGTAGGCTATCTTTATTTGGTAGGCTACTTTGGCAGTGAAGTAGGGTGACCACTGCATTACTCCGCGCAAAATTTTGCAGTTGTCTAGTCAGTGGGCTAATTGAAAAGGTGGAAGTTGACCAGGGCTAGAACCAAAACGACAGATTATTTTGACAGGTCTTATGGCTGGACGTGAGGGTTGTTTCATTTTTATCATGCATTTGCACTTTTGCAACTTTTAAACGCTGAAAGTAAAGGGAATGGTTATCAGAGAATGCGTTTCTAAATCGAGGGGATTTCCCATAGGCTATAAGTAGATAAAGTCACTGACCATTTTCTTCACTCCGCTGAAGTCAGTGATCCATTGCTTTAGGGCATCTCGAGCATTCATTGTCATCAAGACTGGAAATTGAACAGCAAAATCTGTAAGTATGATATTCCTTTTTTTGTTCATGTGTGGGTTGGAATTATTGTTTATTAATGCAGTTGTAGCCTACATGTGATGTCCACTTAATGTGTTTTGTCTAATTCAAAGATTGATATTATAATTATTAGGCCTATTCTTATGAGTTTTTGCTGCGTCATTTGCAAATAGCGTCACATGCCATGCAACATGAGGCAACATAGCCTAAACAAATAATTTAGCAGAGTCAGACAACAACATCAAGACATCAAAAAACATTGATGTTGTAAAATGTAAACCTTATTAGTATCCGTCCAAGCAATCTGCTAGTATCACATGGATTGCCAATACACTGCACATTCTTCAAAACAGAAACCAGAAATAGCTTGTTGATCTCCTGATGTAGCATGGCATAGTGTAACTGTTTCTCTTTAAGGAAATCAATGCTGTTCTGGGGGAGAAAAAAAATAGCCCTGAATAGATCTGTTTTGCAAAAAGGCCTTGCATGAGCTCTGTTTGAGTTTGATTCACAGCAGGGAAGTGTAGGCCTATAAGACAAATCCTCCATTGGTCATAATTCACACACACACACACACACACACACACACACACACACACACACACACACACACACACACACACACACACACACCATGACATTATTATTAGTCATCTTTCTAACTGCAGGCTTGTGTGGTGTACAAGCCTTTAAGCACCATCATGTTATACTAATTACCATGAATTTAAATGACCAATGCACAACACTGCACCACCGAGAGCCTCTACATCACAACCAAGTTTCTCAGAGTGGAGGACCAAGTCTTTATGTAACCCTTGTGGGCTGTGTTAATGACCAACTAATTAGCAATGTGCTGTTTGAAGTGGCTCATCTTCAAAAACAAAGTCCCCCTGCTGGATAGTGTGTCTCTCTATACTGGGCTCTGGCTTGGCTATGATAAAGGGTCTGTGATATCAACACACAGTACGTGCAGGTCACATGAAAGTTGGCCGGAAGTAGTGGCCAGGAGCTTATGGGGTGCCAAAGTCACGGCCTCCTAGTGACGCAACACCTTCAGCGTTGCTTCTAGTCAGGCCAGGAGCAATATAAATATTGTTTCTGACTTCCAGAAAAAATCCCACTTTGTCAGGAAGGAAACAACCAGTAGCAAACCAAGGGAGGCGGGTCAACCATGCCATTTGGGAAATGTTAATTGTTATGCTCTTGGTCAGACCACGTCTCGAAGGGATTTGAAAGTCGATGATAATCATATGGGGTGCTGAAGTCACGCCCTTGTACTTCCGGTTCATGGAGCCTTAACTCACAAAAAAAATGAATGGTAGTGAATGGACTGAGTCAAGCTAAATCCTGATTCTGTCTGTGCTCTGAATTTCACATAGGCCTATGATAGCAGTGAATTTTTAAGATGTTTTGCCATCACAAGACCACTCATTTTTGGTAGGCAAACATTTTTATTTTTGTTTTTGAGTGAGACTGTAATACAACGTGCACCTCATATATTTGACGTGAACCGGCTGAAGGTGCGCAGCCAGCCCTCTGCACTGCGGTTAAAGGCTGCATGTTGAAAAATGCAGTGGACAATCATACCATTGGTTATTATCGCCCATTCTGAGGTACTGCATGTGTGTGATCTACGGGGAAAGGCAGTCAAGTTTTTTGACTTCAAGCCCCATTGTGATGCATGTGCCGAAAACAGGTCAAGTGTCTTGACAGGTTTTGACCTGACCTAATTGTTAGTGCCAATGTGGCTGTGATGATGTGCATTTCAGTGACAAGGCTGCAATCAGGAGTGGCACAATGTCTGGCTGGGCTGAGGTCACAGCTGTCTACAGCTGTCAGTTTAATGGGCCACTAGGATGATGGCCATAATACATGGCATGCAAAACCACCTCTCTTTTAAGCATTGTGCTCATGTGGACCATTCATCCACACAAGAATAACCATCCATGGCATAAAAGACAGAAAGATGTTTTTTTTCCCCTGTAGAATTTATAATGTGGTAATGTGCTCTTCTCTTCTCAGTCACATTCATAACTGTGCACGTGAAATATGTGTTAATTAAGTTAATCAATTCATTATATCCTCCCTTTGTTAAAATAGAAGTTCCCATGATGCGATGGTTTCATTAACTTGCTAACACGACTAAAGGCTGTTATAAGGTGTTTGACAAAGTGTGCCCCTAGCTGTTAGAACATTAATATCTGAATGTGTTTTGGTGTGTGAAACGCACTCATAAATTATCATAAGTAAACAGTTGTCCCTGAGTTGCACTCATTTTTTTGGCATTACATTATATTTTGGTCTACCAGACACTTTTAAGATAAGATCACTATACAGTATGCACTGTGCGGTAAAAGTGGAAAAATATTGCATGTTCATAGAACTGTAGATGTTACCTTGCCTTCAGGCAATACACACCAGTGTGTGTTTTCGAAGGAAATGTAGTGGTATAGTTCAAGAACTGAAAAGGTTTCTTATCAAAGAACATCATAACTAGACATTCATACTCCCTCCATCACCCCTTCTGCCAACAACATAACCATTACATAATGGAGAGGAAGGCTGAAAAGATGTAGCCTAGCTCACTCCTAAGTGCACACACCTGCGCACCTGGCTGTCTTGTAGATGTTAATGCGCTTGATGGTGTTTTTGCAGTATACAGTGAGTCATATCTACTTGTAAGTTCATACTGCTCCATTTTTGATGAAAGCCTGTCTGCAAAGTGTTGCATAAGGTAGCAATTATTTTGTGAATTATCCACAGAACATAATTAAAGTAATACATTCATTTCACATTGCTGCTAATTTCAGATTCACAAAATAGGCCTTTTCTGCTGGCCTGAGACCAAATTTAAAGGGACACTGTGCAGGAAATGGTCAAAAAAGGTATTGCAACTATGCTGCTCATTGAAACTGGGCTGCCTATTGCCAAATTTGATCTTTACATGAAAGTTTACGAAGTAATAAGCAAATCTTTTCCAGTATGGTCCAAGTACAGTCATTTTTGCAGCTAATAATGGCTATTTTTGGAAATTCAAAATGGCGGACCATGGAGAAGATCCCCCTTTTCATGTATGAAAAGTGCAATTTTTCCAGTAATAATGTATACTTGATGCTGAATTTGATGCTGGTGGTAATGAAAAAGGTAACATTAGTGAATGGGCAGCATGAATTCTGGAAATAGACAACTAAACATCTCACACGGTGTCCCTTTAAAATGAAAAAGGACCCTAGCTGCACCTGGAAGTCAATCTACTTCCTTTTGCCCTTTCCTGTGGCCTCTAGACGCTCACCTCAGTGTTGCTCTGCCACCGTGAAGAAAACAGTCAAGTGTCCCTGCTGTCAACTGGGGCAGAATGAGTTTTTTGGGCGGCTTGCCCTCATTCAACACCCCATTAATAACCATTGAATTGTGTTTTTGCCCTATGAAGACTTGGATCATCGATGACGTTGCCTCTCGCATCATGAGGCCACAGGCCAATGTTCTCAGGTCAAAGAAAAGGACAGGACAGGAGGAACTACAGTATATTGACTTGCAGACAATTTCTTCCCCTCACCCATGAGCTCCACATAAAAGACCCGAATTAACTACAGTGCTCTCCATTTCCACAAATTACCACCAACTTTTATTTGGCAATGAAAACTAAGGTTATCGATCAATCAATCATGGAGCAATCAGACTATCCAGATGTGTTTATTTACAAGATCCAGAAAGCAAATTAATAACCACAATGTGTCCATCTCCTCTATATTTAAATATTTCATAGTCGTTTTGCATGCAGGAAAAAAATGCTTTCACCGGAAACCATTTGAAAGATGATTGTTCTTTAAAAGTGACTTTACCACTCTGACTGCTAATTTCTCTGCAGACAAGAGGCTAATTACAGTTGTTGCCTACCGTTTTAAGTAGGGGTCGACGATACAGGTTTTTTAATGGCCGATGCGATACCGATTTTTTTTCATCACCCTTGGCCAATACCTGATTTCCGATACCCGATATTTGGGGCCGATATAGGTAAAAAAAAAAAAAAAAGTTTAAAAATGACAAATATTCCAGGTCTCAAGTTAAAAAATAAACATTCCTTTAACATTATCAAATTGAGGTAGAACTTGTAACATTTAAACACCCACTCTAACAATCAAGTAATGTCTAACAATCAAGTAATAAAAAAATAAAGTGTCTTGGTGCTTTTAAAAAAACCCGAATGACATAAAATAATAAATATTGCGTATCGGCCAAAACCACACGTGTATCGGCCGATACAATACACTTAAAAAATGCAAATATCGGCCCGATATATCGGTCTATCCTTAGTTGTAAGACGCTAGCTACATTTACAAGCTCTCTAATAGTCTTCCAGAAACACTAGGAGCAGTACTGGGGACAGAAAGGAACAGGAAGGGCTCAATTTAAAGTCAATTTCTATTTTGCACCAGATCACGCACACCTTTTATAGTCAATTTCCTCACTGCTAAATAAAGAAAATTATTTTTTATTTTTCAAAGGGAAGTACAGTATTGTCTTTGCTGTAAATACATCCATGTTCAAACACAGTGGCGGAACAGTTGCACACAGGGCCCCACAACAAAACACTAATGGTAATAGGGCAGCCCTTACGGCTTGCCAAGGTCATAATAGGGCCCCTACCACCAATATGAGAGGGCGCTGGGCCCACGGGCACGAGCCCCACTCTCCTGTACTCTATTATTCCACCCCTGTTCAGTTTAGTTGCATCAAGTAGTTGCATTGTCTAATGGAGTTTTGCCTTTTATACTGAATATATTCTGATGATGTGTCCTCAGGTGAAAGACTCCTCTGTCTAAAATGGCAGTGACTTGTGCCATGCAATGGCATGTTTTCCATGTATTCCGAATAGCCATGCAGGTCTCTGAAGTTGTATCAAAGACTCATTTCCTGAATATTTCTGATGCTGTTCTGTTGTCAGGTACACACAAAAAGATGGCGACGGCTCTCTATGTCCTCAACGTGTCTGATGACAACAGCTCCGCGTGGAACCTATCCAGCTCCTCCTTCAGCGGCCTGGACAGGGTGTTTGAGCTGCGGCCCCTCTTCATCCCTCTGTACGCCATGGTGGTCCTGGTGGCGTGCTCGGGCAACCTTCTCCTGCTGCTCCTCATCGGCCTCAACAAGAAGCTCCACAGCACCACCAACTTCCTGATCTGCAACCTGGCGCTGGTGGACCTGGTCATGTGTATCTTCTGCGTGCCCATGACCGTCTCGTACGCCTTCGACCGGCGCGGCTGGCTGTTCGGGCCCTTCACCTGCCACTTTGTCACACTCATGCAGTCGGCCACGGTGTTTGCCGCCGTGCTCTCGCTCACGGCCATCGCGGTGGACCGCTACGTCGTGGTGGCGTACCCCATCCGGCGGCGAGCTGGGCGACACTTCTGCGGAGGCCTGGTGGTGACCATCTGGCTGTGCGCCCTCGCCATGTCCACCCCGACGGCATTGCACACGGGCTACCTGGACCTGAGCGCCACCGGACACCACATGATCGTGTGCGAGGAGTTCTGGTACGGCGAGGAGAGGGGACGCCTGGTCTACTCCTGCTTCTTCCTGTTGCTGTCCTACTTTGTGCCCCTGAGTGCCGTCAGCGTGTCCTATTGCGCCATCTCTTGCCACCTGCGGAACCGCCACCTGTCGGGCCTGATGGCAGCGCTGCCGTCCTCCTACCCGGAGAAGTGGGGGCGCAAGCGGAGGAAGACCTTCCGCCTCCTGCTGGTCTCCGTGCTCTGCTTCGCCTTCTCCTGGCTGCCCTTGCAGGTATTAAGATCGGAGATGGCCACTGTGTGTGGACTTCTACTCTTTACATTGTCAGATACGCTGTTGTCCTACACCTGGCCTCAGTGAGGTGGGATGTGTATACTCTTACTCTTATGAAGAAACCTGGGGAGTATTCCAAGAACCAGGCTCAGTAATGAACCAGGTTAACAGTAACCTTGCGGTAGTGGTAAATCATGTAAGAGAAGAGCCTGGCGTCCTCATTTTCATAACTAAATAACATCCGTGGGCTATCTATTAGCAGGTTTATCACTTAACCATGTTTTTTGGAATACCACTCTGGCAGGTAATAATGTAATAACAATGATAATAACAACTGCATTTATATAGCACAATTTCACTCAGACTGACAGGTCAATTTCATTTTACAGGTAGGATCAAAACGTTGTACTATGTCATAAATACGTAGATGCATGTGGATAGGACAGCTTGTGGAATTGTGTCTACATTATTGATTTGTACCCTTGGTTATATTATCCAACACACCCACTAGAGTACCACTGTGTAAAAGAACTATATCATGAACACATACAGTCAACAACATACAGTCCTGAAACTCAGTGCTTATATAGATAGATTGTCCATTCGGAAAATTGTTCTGTGCCATTTTCTGTGCATCTGATACAGTTTCAAAGACATACAAAAGACAAAAACACCATAGATAAACACAACACCCACCCTCCCTCTAGGACAAAAAGACAGGTTGACAATAGGACAAAACAACCCAACTTAAATACCGTGCAATGCTAAAGTGCAGTTATTCAGTACCAAAGTGCAATGTGCTATTCAGTCTTACAGTTGTCTTGTTTAACATGTGTATGCTAGCGGGTATGAATGATCTGCGGGCTCTGTTTGTCTGAAATTAAGTTCTGCAACTCAGTACTTTACCAGTTTGACAGGAACACAGGGTTGGCATGAAACCCCAAGAAGCAACAGTGATGAGGTGGAAATTCCTTTTCATAAGTTTTGCTTGTTTTTGGATCTAGGTGGTGAACCTCATCCGAGACCTGGACAGTGACTTCGCCATCCTGGGGAAAGACCACGTCAACATCATCCAGGTATTAGTATTATCCAGGATTTAATCTACTGTACATGGACAGGCAGCTTGTTAGGAGGACACTTTTGCACCCTATTGAATTTCCTATTATTTATTAGGCCTACTCTTTTAAGTTAGGTTTTTAAGTTAGGGTTTGTAGTTATGCAGGTGTGTGCAGTGTGTTTGATCTGCCCAGTGTCTGTATGTACGCTGATGTGTGCAATATGTCTAGTGGTGTATATTATGTACAGGCTGCTAGACACCTCAAATTCCTTTTGGATCAAAGAAATAGCTCTACATCAGAGGTGTATATGGTAGAAGTAGAAGTGCTCTTACTCATGTAATTACAACTCTACTGTAGTACATCTTACATAGTTTACAGTTATTCCACTGTACCTAATGAGGTAGATACACAGTATTAAAAAATCGCAGTGTTGATTGAACACTTGGAGTCTCTATTTGGATTTAACATCTTCTAGAGTAGTTTTTCACAACGGGGGCAATGGTGAGGTCCAGGGGGCGTTTAAAAGGTTCGCCACTCTTCTGGTCCCTATAGAATCGTACAATCTCTGCTACAAGGCTTGAATTAACACCAAATTTCTACTGTCCACACTTTAAGGGCACTTCTACATTTTCCTATATCCACCTCCCACTCCACTGCTACTCCTGTTCCCTCTGCAGGTGTCGTGCCACCTGTTCGCCATGTGCTCGGCCTGCTACAACCCCTTCATCTACGCCTCGCTCCACGACAAGTTCCTGACCTACCTGTGCCACCGCGTGCTGGCCAGACGGAGGCTGGAGAGGGCCAGGAGCAGGAGCCTCAACACCTCCTCCAACCGCCTCACGCGCCTCCACACCTCCTCCACCCTCACCGACATCCAGGCCATCAGTGCCAAGGTCAGCACCCGCGAGGAGCTGACGGCGCTGCGATGATGAACCAGCATCTCTCTCGTCTCGTCTCGTCTCGTGGGATCCTTGCTGTCACCTCGCTTGCAATCACTGCTGCCGCGCTGGTCGCTCCCGCAGATCCTTGCAATCACACTACACTTCAGCTCGCAGATCCTTACAATCACAGAAACCCTCTAATGGCCTGGTGGGGACCAAGCTGTTGCCTTTGCGTTTTGTGGTGACTTGCTCTGCCCCAGCTTGGAACATTGTGGATTTGTGGCTCGTTTCATTGCCGCTTCAGCACAAAAAAATAATGTCAGACTATGATGAGTTTAGGAATAGGCTGTGAAACTTGGGTCTCACTCTTAACCTTAAAAGAATGTATTGGTATATAGATCGTAGAACAGATGCCAAATGTTTGTGTGTGTGTGCTGTGCGGACGTGTCTGCCTACCTGCCAGGCTGCCTGCATATGTGCATCTGTGTGTGCACACATGGGTGAATGAAGGCAAGGCAATTTTATTTCTAAAGCGCATTTCATACACAGAGTAATTCAATGTGCTGTACAGTGACATGAATAGGCCAAATGAAAATGGAATGTATTATTGTATGGGTTGTTTGTATGTACCATACTCGTGAATCTATCATATCATTCAATTATTTCTACACATAATAGACCTACAGTTTAATTAATAGCAATTCTCGATAAGGCACTTCACCTCCAACGACATTTAATTTGTGGTGCCCCAGCTGTGAAATCAACCAGAGCAGACGTTCAGCAGCTTTCAAAACAGAAGTGTCTTCTTCATCACCACCTGACGCTAATCTGAAAGCATGACGACGGGTGGTCAGTTGCTTCTTAATCCCTTTGTAATTTCATGGTTCTTGATGAGGCGGGTGTAATGCCACACGTGTTGCCTGCCTATACTGTGAGCAGAGCAGAATTAAGATGGCCTGGGGCCCCTAGGCTATAGGTTGCGTTGAGGCCCCCTGGAAGGCAAATTTTGCAAAAAAATTACAGACAGTGTCATAATTACAAGCTTGGAATTAAGGATAACATGTCTGCCAATTGGGGAGAGTATTAACAAGATTTAAAAAATAATTTTTAATCTTGCCAATCACATCTTGCCATAATTTAAAATGTTTAATTAAAAATGTTTACTACCAATCAGGGCCCCCCTGGCAGGTGGGGGCACCTAGGCTTCAGCCATATCTAGCCTGTGCTTTAATCCGGCCCTGACTGGGAAATACACCTGTCAGGCTGTGGCATCAGTATCGTCTTGTGCTGTCTTGTGCTGACATTTGATGGAGATCGTACTGTACAAGTGTATATATTTCATATTGGCTACAATGTGTTTAAATGTTGTATTCATTCAGAGAGAAATAGCTTAGTAACCTGTGAAATTCACTTGACATTTCTTTGCTATGTCCTATGTCCTTGGATTGCTTTTCCCTATGCTCTCTTCAGTAACACCTGTTGCCACGCTTACGCCTACTGCTGTCTCTGTCAACCCTTGACAGACCATTGACTGCCAAAGCACGTCCTTGTAACTGATAAAGACTGAGCTATGGATTTTATTTGCTCGTGAAAAGCTCATCCACTAGAAGAAACGGCTCAAAGGTTTTTTGTGGCAGATGGGATAAATGGGTAAACCAACGAGGTATACTGTAAATAAGTGTCTTTGAAGTGGAATCATGGCCGCCCTGTACTCTAGATGTGGTTATATCCTGCACTGCAACCTTTTCATCAACGTACTATATGTTGGTGTGTGGATCAAAACAATAAATAGGCTACAGCCACTGACTACTACTTTACATACATATACGTATTACACACACCAAAAGGTTAATACAGTGGCTAACAGAGTCCTTGTGAAAACTGAAAAAACTTTGGTTTATCACCTGGCGAGAACCATCGGCACAATAGAGACAGATGAGAGACTGGGGCATCAATCACAGTGACTGAGTTGGATATGATGATATGGCGCTGCTGAAGGATTGGGGTTATATCTGCGTTCCCTCCAGGGGTCTGGAACAGCATTGATTATACGCCATCCATCTGCTAATATATGTCAAGCACCAGAGATCTGGCACGGAAGACGCCATCGTGCTGTGAAGCTTGTCAACATAGTCAGGCCTGTCACAACCAGGAAAGCAAACGAGGGGAAATTGCCTAGGGCCCCCAGCTGAAAGGGACCCCCCCCTGGTTAGGACGGGTTATGTACTGGTATTCAAATGACCACAATGACAACTTTTGTGAGTGTGGCAAAACCTGCCTGAATTCAATGATAGAAAAGTAAAATGATACTATCAAAATCTCTATCAAGGGGTCCCTTATCAAGATTGAGTAGAAAGAAGTGTTTTGAAAATCTATTGATCATAATAATTGAGATCATTGTCTTTTATGGGGAAAAGGAGTTGGCGTTTGGATTTAACTTTATCTGTTCTGTATCGCTGTTCACATTACTTAATGTTGTACGTCAAAATGGTGTTGTGCAATTGTTTTATGGGCACTGCCCTTTTGATGTCTGGAATATTTGACTTGTACAACTAGCACTTTTGTTGTTTATGTGAGAATTTGTTTGCTGCTGTTATTTATGATGGTTGTGTGCTAAAAAGTCTCCCTTGATCATAATTTGCCATGCACTTTATTTAATAATTAGTGTGCGTAATGATGTACTGGTACCTATTGTAGGTTAATGTACGGCTTGTTCTGCTGTAAGTGGCTATGTCAAGTGTCTGTAATTTTTGATTAAGTATGTATTGTCAAACACAATGAAATTAAACCTGACCTTTGATGTCTATGCTTTCTCTTGCCTTTTTACATAATTTCAAATTTCTAATACCTCAAGCCCATATGTACATATTCTGAATATAATATATTATATTCTTATGTAACTGTGAGGTATCATTATCAGGATGAAATAGCCTGATTAAAAACCTACGGCTATGCTGCCGATGACTTCTTGTGATATCCAGGCCGTTTAACTGGGCGTAAATGTAGCATAAATGTGGGCCTAAATGCTCTCATTACAGGTAATTGCCTCCAACATAGCGAGTAATTAGATGATATTCAAACGCAATCAGGCAGGTGCCATAATAAATATTTATGTCTACCTACTCTACGTGCACTCAGGTCTACACAAATGTAAAATGTCCCCTGATGCACAAGCAATCGTCTGCATCTGATTGCTTGTGCATATGTATTTTTTTCCCCTTGATCTTAACTTGAGTCTCTATTTGTTTGCGTCTTGTCCACAAGCACACTCTTGACCTGCATCTGCCCAAACATACTTATGGAGGACGATTAGGCGGGAAACGAAGGCTGAAGCACGCTTCAGTCTTATGTGTTGATTCAAAGTAGTGTTTCACGGCTATCGAGCCATTTTAAAAGCACACAGGAGCATGACAGCCAGGGGTAGGTAGCCGGTTAGCTCCATATTCATCATCAGCCACGGCAGCAAATGGCTCTGCTGGGCTGATTATCGATCCTACTCGACTCAAGTCCTTGCAAAGCGCTCTCATCCTGCTGAGACTCTCAAGTACTGACTCACACCTTGATGGTGTGCTGTGAGTCACTGGCATGGGATGAGTGTGTGCCGTTGTCGAGGGGGAACAAATGTGGATTTTTCTTTGGAGCGTGGTGGCACTAGGCTACGGCCAACTTCAGGCAACTCCACAGGTGTAAAGCCGAAAAGCCAAGGATTGTCCTTATTATTGAAAACTCTTTATTTAACCTGGGGCATTGTTAAAAGAGGAAAATCGCCAACCGGTTTCAACCCTCAATGGGTCTTCATCAGGGTGTACAAAGGAGGTGACCTACTTGTCAGTTCAGAGGGTCACATGGTTACCTCGGTATGACATGACCTTTCAAAAATATAAATGAAAAGATAAAGTCCATTTGAAGTATGTACTCATGTGGATCTTCATTTTATTCTTTTTTGGGAAGGAGGGGAGGAGATATGGGGACATAAGGGATTAAATAGTTGGCCATGTTTGCAACATGAATTACCTGGCCCAACCAACCAGGGCTCCGTTTCTCGATTCTTGTCGTTGCTAACCGTCTTAAGACCGTCTTAAGACCGTCTTACCATTCCCTTGGATTTAGTGGTGAGCGTCGCTGTCGAGAGAGAGTTGAGTCGTTCTTATGAAGAACGTTGCTACCGTCGTTAGCAGAGACGCTTTCGAGATACGGACCCCAGAACTATGACAGTTGTCTCAACTCCACCAAAATTGTATGGCTATGTCTTAATCTGTTACTTAAGGCTCTCTGCACTGTCATAGCAATGTTGCTATCATGTAGTTGAGTATTTTCAGCAAATAGTGTATAGGCCCACCGGCGACCCCATCAGGCTACAGACTCTAATCTAACTCTTCGCTACAATTTTAGTAGGCCTATGTTGAACTAACACTGCAAAATATACTTTTCACTTGTTGAACTATGCATAAATGAATCCAGTTCTGTAATACTGTATCAACAAGCCTACCCAAAAAAATAAAGATAAATCGAGGACAAGTAGATCTGAGATGATCTGCGTGTGAAGATGATCTGAAGGCTTCGCCTTTGTCCCCCACCTGGCATGAGGGTGCTTGAGGACGCAGCTCTCTCCCCACAAACACAAGAGCACAGCAGGCTAATTATGATGAAGTGTGCGGCTGCTGCCTCTCTTGGTCCTCCATTGTTGTTGCCCCTATACCCACACTCATTCACCGTCATTTCACAACCAGCGGGACGTAGAAATGGTTTGTTTATTTGTTTGATTTTTTAAATTATTTTTTCTTTCCACTCGGTTCAGAAAGAAACTATATATAACTACACCTCCTTCTGGCTCTCATTCACTCTCTCTTGGTCACCAGGCGCTTCTGCTGGGATGACAAATGTGTTGTATTCTGAGTTTTGATCTCCTCTCTGTCTCTGTCATCTTTCAAATTCAAAGATGCCTGAAATTACATTGGCAGGAATAAAGGGCTGCAAATCACAAACCATCAGTTTGTGTGCTACACAGAATGGCTTTGAAACGTTGCTTGATTTCACATGGTTGATGCAGTTCTGATACCTACAATCGCAGACAAATTCAGTAATATAAGACCCTGAGGAAAACCATGGAGCATGAAACATGAAGCATCATGGGACATAAAAGCCCAAGTAGCACATGGGTTAAGCCCTCCTGTTTGTCAAGCCACCATACCAGCAAGCTTCAAAGCACCATTGATTCGTACCACTACCCAAGAAATGAAAAGTGAAAGTGAAAGTGAAAGCCCAACTGGGAAACTCCAACTCCCAATGTCATTGTGACACAGCACTCCACAGCAAACAAGTGAACAATGCACAGTGCTCACAATGAAATTTCATTTATGCCTCACCCGTCCAAGAGGGTGGCCCCCAATGACGCCCGGAAGGGAGCAGTGCGGTGGGACGGTACCATGCTTAGGGTGCCTCAGTCAAGGAGGATGGGGGAGAGCATTGGTTAATTAAGAAGTTACCAGCATCATCATTGAATGATAACAGACCCATAGCACTCAGCCCCATCAGGATGAAGTGCTTTGAAAGACTGGTAAAGGCCCACTTAACATCCATCCCTACTCTGGATCCATATCAATTTGCATACCACCCTAAGCGCTCCACTGATGACGCAATAGCAACAGCACTCCACCTCTGCTTGGCTCATCTGGAGTACAAAAACAGTCATGCCCAGATGCTGATCATCGATTTCAGCTCCGCATTCAACACTGTTATCCCCCAATATCTGTTCAACAACCTGAGTAAAATAGGCATCAGCACTTCACTGTGCAACTGGCTGCGGGACGTTCTTACAAACAGAACGCTAACAGTCAGAATCAGAGTCACTGGGGTGCTGCAAGGATGGGCGCTATCTATACCCTGCTGTTCACGCTGATGACCCATGATTGCTGTGCCATCAAATTCGCAGACAATACAACAGTGGTGGGCCTCATCAGAGACAATGATGACAACCTGCCTCTCAACATCAACAAAACAAAATAAATAACTGTGGGCTTCAGGAAAGAACAACCAACACACATACATCATCAATAGCAGTGCTGTGGAGTCTGTGAAAAGCACAAAGTTCCTGGGAGATCACAGATTAACTCCCATGGAGTAACAGACACGACGCCACTACCTGCGGAGGATGAGAAGAGTCAACCTCCCCACATCTGCTCTCACCACCTTCTACAGGGGTGCCATTGAGAGCATCCTGACCAGCAGTCTCTTAGTCTGGCACAGCAGCTGTCTAGCTGCAGATAGGAAGGCACAGCAGAGGGTGGTGATGACAACTGAAAAGATCATTAGATCACCCCTACCTGCCATTCAGGATCTTTACACTTCACACTGTTCCAAGAGGGCAATGACCATCATCAAAGACCCCACTCAACCAGCACTACCATCAGGGAAGCGCTGCCACAGCTTGTGGTGCTGCACAATCAGACTTGGAAACAGCTTCTTTCCACAAGCCATGCATGAGACTCATCAATACACTGAAGAAAAACACATAAAACATTCTAGGGACACTTGAGAACTTTCCATGAACATTTCTTTTACCATGCCACTCGTCCTTTACTTTTTGCACCTTGCATATAGCATCTACACCAGTGTTTCTCAACAGGGGTGCTGGGGCACCCTGGGGTGCCGCGGACCCACCTCAGGGGTGCCGCAGAAATGTGGCTGATAAATAAATTATGTAATATGATACATATTTGTCTAAACTGATAAGTTAATGCTAGTCAGTGGAATCTTTCATCTGCCATTTACGCACAATTAAGTAAATATAGGTGGCCCCAGTCAGCTGCAACTTTAAATGTAGGTTGTGTGACGTCTCCAAATGTGTTACTTTTCTAAGCTTTTGTGGTATTGGATGTGATGCCATGTTACGGCTTGTTGGTTTGGGGCGCCTTGAAATTTTTCATGAATTGAAAGTGTGCCTCGCCTAAAAAAAGGTTGAGAAACACTGATCTACACTACTTCACATCACCTGCATGACCACTGATTGTGCTTCTGCTGCTATATGTGTGTGTGCGTGTGTGTGTGTGTGTGTGTTTTATGTAACATTACAGAGTTCATAGAATTACACTGAGCTCTTTGCTTTTGGTTTTATTTTTTTATTTAAAAAATAAGATTTCCTACAAAAAGAACAATGGAAGAACATGACGTGCAAACTGATGTCATTTGTTAACCGTCTGGATCTTCATGCTCTGCAGGGGTCCACTTTACTGCTAAATGTTCTCAACACGATTATTTATTTCTAAACAGACACAATTCATGGTGATGAATCGCTAGCATTCTTATTCATCTGTGTATATCAAGGGCTTTGTGAAGTCATCTCCAAGCTGTGTGTGTGAGCCGTAATTTTTCACAAGGAAATTTGATTAGAATTGCAGATGGCAGGTTAAATACACCACATCCATTACTCAATCAACAGAAGGGAAATCATTTTGGTTTATTCATATGTTGGTCCTACGCTGAATGTCATGACAAATATTCTTTAGCCCCAAAATTAGCAGTGGCAGTGGCTTTTTCAACAATGCTGGCTCTTTGCACATTTTGAATAATGTTGCACAAAACCCTCAGCCTATTTTGGCTCTTTTATGTTTAGAAATTACCTTCATTAGGACTGCTTCCATTAACCCAATTTTCCAGTGCCGCATTGTGAATCTTAATTCCATTAATTTCCCCCGTCCCTCCATTAAGACCCCGTGTGCTGACCCCCTGATAAGGCTTGTGGATTTTGTTTTTTGTTTCTTTCAGTCATTTTGTAAATTTACCTCATGCAAATGGACCTGATCAATTTGGTTCTCCTTTCTTCTTCTTCTTCTGCCCTTCTCTCTCCTTCCCTCTTCTCCCCATTCTCTCCCCTCTGTTCTCCTCCTCACTTTTCACCCTTCTTCTCTCCTCCTGTGGTCAGCCCTCCCCCTGTCTTCTCTCCCTCTCCTCTGCCGTTTTCTTCCTCCTCCTTTCCCCCTCCCCATCGTCTCCTCTTCTTGCTTCCTGACTTTTGCTCCACTCCCCTCCCCAATCCTCCTCTCTCCACAAAACTCCCCAGCGAGAGGTCACCCTCATTAGCTGCGTCATGGCATATTTGTCAACTGCACGTCGTGTCTCCTGGCAGGCTCGCCAGACTCCCCGAAGGCTCGGCTCGGCTTGGTGCGGCACAACGCTGCTGTGTGCCAATTAGGCCAGAGCTGCTGCGGCCTCGGAACTCAATAATCACATCAGATAACGGACTGCTGGCAGGGGGAGCACAGAGTGGCACAATCTGACACCTGAGACTGATGCTCTCTCTCCCACTCTTTCTCTCTCTTTTTTCTCTCTTGTTTTTCTCTCTCATTCTTTCTCTCTTGTTTCTCTCGCTCTCCCTTTCTCTCTCTCTCATTCTCTGTTTCTCTCATCTTCTTTCTGTCTCTTTGTCCTTCTTAAAGCCTTCCTCTGTATGCCTCCCATCCCATCCCATGATTTTCTTTCTGTTTCTCTCTCCTTTATCTATCTGTGTGTCTTATCTGTGCTCCCCCCCCACACGCACACACACAAATCAAGCCCCCACCTTCTCCACATGTTTTTTCCTTCTCTATCCATCCATCCATCCATCCATCCATCCATCCATAAGACCATTCATCCATCTGTCCGTCCGTTCATCCATCCGTACGCCTGTTTGTCTGGCTGGCAGGCTGGCTCTCTTGGTGATGTGGTGCGGGGGACAGATTTGTATGCACCTGCAGGTGTGCGTGGTGGGTGGATAAGGGGCAAAACAATTCACGTTTTGAAGAGCTCTTGAGAGAAATATGAAGCTAATCCATGCTCATTTGAAATGGCTGATGGTGTCAGGAGAGGCCCAATACACCTCCCTTATCCCTCATTGCACCATCCCTCTCAATTCTTCAACTACTTTATACACACAAACACATACCTAGCCTATGTGGTAGGCACACCTTTTCATTGCTGTCTTTGAAGGTCACTCCCATTGACTCCCATTCTAATACAAGAATTCTAAACTGCCCAGACCAAGCTCATCTCTAACCCTTACCAGCCAATAAAGAGATATTTTGACACTTTAAATATTGCCATCATCACCAACAAAATTACCAATAAAAGCACAATGTGTCTCCTTCGGGACCTCAATGTGTATCCCACAAATACCCCTTTTCTGCTTTTTATTTTATTTATTTTCGTGGGAAGTTTTGTGACCTGTATGCGCCCAAATTACAGATGTGCACACACACACACACACAGACACGCACACACACACACACACACACACACACACACACACACACACACACACACACACACACACACACACACACACACACACACACACACACACACACACACGCACGCACGCACACACTTAAATACACACTTAATATTCTGCATTTCGCTTTGAAGAGGTCAGAAGTGTAGGGGATTCAATTTACTGAAGACAGCCTTCCTGAAATTGAATCGACTTTGAGCTAAATCTCATTTGCAATACTGCAATATGGGCAACATACAAATATAATTCAGAATAGCGTGGCTAGAATATTAGCTTGCAAATGCATGTGTTCTACGTTTGGGAACCAGGCATAGAGAGGAAGGTAAAAAGTGGAATGTTACCTCACTCGGTTGGCATCTTGGCAAAGCCTTCGGGAATCTATTTTGGATTAGATGAGACCATGGTTCAGTGGTTAGCCTTGAGAACAGAGGGTTGCAGGTTCAATTCCCGACCTTACCAGCACCTTCATGCATGGCTGGAGTACCCTTGAGCAAGGCACCTAATCGTAACATTGCTCCAGGGCCTGTACCCAATACCTTGTACCTAAGTAATTGTACATCGCTTTGGATTTAAAAAAGTGTCAGCTAATTGTAATGTACTGTAATGTAATCTAAAAATGACTGGGGACAAGGCTCTCAGATAACTGACTGTCGTGAAAATCATACGGATAAACCATCATGAAAAGTTAAGTGTTTAGTGGCTTCTTGTGAGTCAAAATAAAGTCTTTAGCTTTTTCTCACAGTGTGCAGGCATAGTAGCCCCTATTTCCATAACGGCATGAGAGGAACAATGGAGCGTGAAGCTGCAAGAAAATTGGACGCTGTTTGTTCTGTTTGGCATAATAATTTGCTAGCAGAACAGGTGGGATATTTGCACACACACACCATACTCAATTCAATAGCATGTCTGGCCATACTGCTGTTACAAAAGCTCCTCTTTCATGGGTGATTTTGTCAGTGCTCTGTCTCTTCGGCAGTTTAACTCTGGTCGGACATGCACATTTTCTACAAAATACTCTTCAATTTTCTACCAAAAAAATGGTTCATGTCGATGTCATAATTATTTTCTCCCCAGTTAATTTCTTAATGAGATTATCCACCTGGTATTTTGAATAACAACACTCA
This sequence comes from Engraulis encrasicolus, assembly GCF_034702125.1. NCBI lineage: Eukaryota > Metazoa > Chordata > Actinopteri > Clupeiformes > Engraulidae > Engraulis > Engraulis encrasicolus. The sequence goes on along the minus strand of NC_085875.1, from coordinate 41,465,237 downwards.
TCAGACTGATTGTAATACAAAGATTACAAAGTTAAACACAGCGAAAGTCAAAGAGTAACTGTTTTTCCGGAATGCCATACTCCTCTTGGGAAGCACAACCAGGGGTGAACTGGCCTACTGGGCCCAGGACCAGGGGCCCACAGGTCCCAAGAGGACAGGATAAACAAACTAACCCAAACTGTCAAACCCTCCCACACTCCCACTCAATTCCCCAAGGGACTTCATACAGTATATACAGTATGTGCACATTGAGTTCGCACTGCATTGCTTTCATAGGAATCTCATGTGAGTCACATTTTTCAAGTACTGTGTAAGAAGCTGCAATGTTCCCACACAAACATCAGGTGGAACTTGAGAGGGGCAATCAAAAATGAGTTCCATTATGAATGGAAGTTGGAACGGACTTTGTCATTTCGCACTTTCAAGTTCACTTTCATGCAGTGTGTGAGTGGAGAAGGCCATTCTGAATGTTCACCTATTGCACGAGTTAGCTTTATACATCAGGTAAAAAGATGCTCGCGCCCAGGTGAAACAAACAGTGTTATAGGGGCTCCGGGGTGAGGGCATGGGGCAGAGGGATTGCGTAAAAGCCCTCTACCCTCTTCAAAACAGCTGGAGGGCTGGAGAGTAAAAGGAGAGAGCGAATAGTGGCGGTGGCGCCAGTGATGAATCACAGCGAGCAGGGAACGGTGAGCGTGACTAACTCTGCCTGAGATGCCATTAAGGAAAGAAAAATATCCAGTAGGAAACACCCGACCATTACCCACTAGCTGTTGGTGGATTCATCAAAGTCCCATTCACAGCCCCAGCCGACACACACTCACTCACAGGTTGTGCTCTTCATTCATGAGGTTAATTTTGGCTGATTAGGTCACATGATGAATGGATATTTGGTTTTTGGGAGGGAGGAAGAAGGAATTGTGAGGTCATGATACACACAGTCATTCTCTAAAAAAATAAGAGCAGCTTTGTTGGTGAAATATTGTCCTTCAACGTCTTCTGCTGACTCCTGTTTATTTTACCAGTCTGTCATGGCCAGCGTGCTCTTCTATGCTATGGCGTCGTGTTGGGGTGGTAGCGTTAGGAAGAGAGACGCTGGCTGGACGCCTGGACAGACTGGTGAGGAAAGCAGGGTCAGTGGTGGGCATGGAGCTGGAGACTCTCACCTCAACAGCTGAGAATAGAACCCTGAACAGACTAGACTCTATTATGAACAATCAGAACTAACCTGTGTGTGTGTGTGTGTGTGTGTGTGTGTGTGTGTGTGTGTGTGTGTGTGTGTGTGTGTGTGTGTGTGTGTGTGTGTGTGTGTGTGTGTGTGTGTGTGTGTGTGTGTGTGTGTGTGTGTGTGTGTGTGTGTGTGGATTGTCCAATACACTTGTAATTACTATAGACAGTGATGTGTGAGAAATTTCACCCCTAACATGTACAACTGCTTTATGATAATTTTACTCATTGTCTTCATGCACCTTACCAGGATCTATGTTCTACTTTGAATACTAGGCCTATTTATGTCTTTTATATAACTTCTACACCTATATTTATATATATAACTTCTAAACCACAATACTACTGTATATCATAGATATAATGTAGCTGCCAACACTCATTTCTGGTCATGTTAATCTTGTCTACCTCAACTCACAAAGTATGTTTTTTGCACATTTGTCTACCCCAACTCACAGAATGTTTTTTGCACAATTGCCTTTTTATTTCTCTAGTCTTTATTTTTCCCTCCTTGACTATTTCCTGTGTGACATGTGTCTTGAAATGTCCATGTCCATGCGGGCATTTATTTATGTAAGCTTCTTGACACCTTAATTTCCCCCAGGTTCAATAAAGTTACTCTCTAGTCCTTTTAGGATTACATTTTCATGTTGGCACACACACAAACACTTAGTCTGTGTGTGTGTGTGTGTGTGTGTGTGTGTGTGTGTGTGTGTGTGTGTGTGTGTGTGTGTGTGTGTGTGTGTGTGTGTGTGTGTGTGTGTGTGTGTGTGTGTGTGTGTGTGTGTGTGTGAAAGAGAGAGAGAGAGAGACGGCGAGAGAGAGACAGCAAGACAGAGAGACACAGAGAGACAGCGAGACAGAGAGAGCGTGCACGAGAGAGGGGGGGGGGGGGGGTAGAGAAGAGCCAAGAACAAATGCAATCACAACTCCTTTTTCTGTTTGGAGGCGAGTGCTAGCGATGTAGTAAACACAACCAGCAGAATACACAGATGCTTTGTCTGTCAGGAACAATTGGGAGACAATTGTCAAGTTTTCCATGAAAAATAAATCTCTGCACCATGCATTATGCAAAAAGCATTTATTTCTTTTAAGCTTCACCATGGTCTGAAGAAGATATCTTGACCAAAATGTTGAAATAAAATGTGTGCAGAGTGTCTCTAAATATGTGATGTGTGTTCCTCTTGCTCATTGTGGTTAAGAGGACAGTAGGCATATTAAAACACCTTGAAAGGTAGAAAAGTGTTTACTGAGATGCACATTCATTTTGGGGTAGTTAGTGCGTGTGTCTGAATTCTCTCTGCAGACATTCGCAATGCCTTCTTTTGAATAGACTGAGCTGTTTTTATCGACCACGCAGAAAAAGAAAACGAACTGCTCTTTTCAAAAGCATCTATTTTGCTCCATCGTATTTCTGCAGCACCAAGAGTGGAGCACAATGTGGATCCCAGACTTCCAATAGGACAAATTGCGCTCAAGAACTTCTCAAGAGTTGGAGAAAGAACTGAAAAGATTGAAAAAGGTTAAACGTACAATATGTTTCACAAAAAAGTACAATATGTTTCACACCTATTGAACCCATAAACGCATAGTTGCAACGGCAATAACTCTTGGTCTAATATTTCATCATATGCAGTAGCTTTATGAATAAACCAGCAATATTCATTACAATAGTCATTCATTTTCCTTCCACTTCATAGTGGTTCTTTAGCTGCTGCATCAGGTTTTGAATGGTAGCCTCTCCTGGCTGCACTTCAACAGAGATTTTGTATTGGATTCCAGTCACATAGCAGGTATAAGAGGCCACTTCAAAAACAGTCCAGTGTTTTGTTCGGGGCCATTCCTGGGTGCTTTTAAGCACATTTTTGGGCCGTTAGGCTGCCATGCGGTATGAAAGAGATGCATTTTTTCCTCCCCTCTGTGATTCATTTATATCCTTCACATCTCACTGGGCCAAAGAAAAATGCATCGTGCCGACTTCTACATGGTTCTGCTTGGATGTACCGTAGCCTACTGTTTCGAGGTAAGGAATTGAAAGTGTCATGAATTGGGATGCTGTGATGCTGCGCACAAATGCACCCACCCATAAGACCCAGGTCCAAGTCCAGCCTGGGTCATTTCGCAACCCTGCTCCATCTCTCTCTCTCTCACTTGTTTCTTGTCCCTTCTTTATAGTCCTGTCCAATAAAGGCATTGTCTATCTATTAGTAAAGCTGGTATGACTTTGCCTGGCTCTTGCCCGCTCTGTAGTTCCACGCAGCTTCGTGAGCTCCACTACTAGGTCTGAGAGAGTGTAGCAGGATTCCATTTCTCCAGTCAAAAAATAATCGACGCATTTATTGCTTCAAAGTCAACAAATTCCTATACTGCCCTACAATATCAGAACGCAGTATCTTGAAAATGGTCGAAAATGGGTTTAGACCGGAAATTGGCTTTAAAATACCTTCTTTTTCTTGTGTTAAAATTTTTTGGCCCAACTTGGTCCCGTTTCGGAAAAAAACGCAAAAAACTGATTATACTGTGCTTTTTTTTTTTTAGGAGGTTACGTGGTACTAGCCAAGAACGCAGTATAATGCGAATTATACTGCACTTCTCCATTGACACCGTGGTTTTGGTGTAGACAGTAATACCAAAACAGAGCGCAGTATAATGATTTTTCAACTAAAAAGTAATGAGAATGTTGTTTTTTTTTGCTTTTTTCTTGTGTGCATAAATTTTCACCATAAAAAAGTATTATATGGAAGTGTCATCACCACTTTACCTCCAACACAGTCGTGTGGACAGAAAGGAAACTTTAAAGCCTTTTTTCTCAGTTTGCCATTTTGAATTATACTGCGTTCTGAAATTGTAGGGCAGTATAATTCCCATGTATTTCTTCAATATCGATCGCAGCTCGCATTGAGGAGTCACAGGACATAGACTATATTGACACTTTACAGATCAGATTTTTGAAGGAATTTGTTGATATTGAAGCAATAAATGCTTTGATTGTTTTTTGACTGGAGAAATGGAATCCTGCTACAGTCTCCTAGACCTCCGTGTGTGTTGGAGCTCCACCAGGGGGCTCCAGAGCTACACACACAGACAAAGGTCTGGTAGGAACCAGGCTAGGTATGAATTGGACATATGACATTCTGTAGGGCCATGGCAGCTGTGGCCAAATGGTTAAGGGTGTTAAATTGATTAGGTCTTTGAAGAAGAGGTTTGAAGTCCACCCTTGGTGGAGCACAGAGAGCACTGATGATGGCAGATACCTGAAACCTGTCTGCTCTACTCTGCTCTGAGGAAAGAAAAAAAATACTCCTTGGGCTTGACCTTAGTCACCTTGAATTCCATCTTTCCCAGTATAAAGAATGTGTATCCCTGCACCTTATTCCATGGCCAAAGTACCTGTGGGCTCTTCAGCAGATAGCCTAATCTGACATTATTGTGGCAGGTCCGTATCTAATAATAAGTGTAAGTCAAACTAATCAGGTTGTTGAGCAAATAGCCCATATTCACATTCCTGGGCCAGGAAATGGTAGCCTGATTATCATAGACTTTCAAATCTCGATTTGCTGAAGTGTTGCATCACTGGAGGGCGCAGCCGGAATTGATGCCCATGGAGTCATTATCCATCCCTAAAAGTGTCATTGTAATGTAATGTCATAATACAGTGCATGACTTCGGCTTTCATCACCTTTCCAAAATATATTTTTGTGCTCCAAAAACACTGGTCTGGATGTGGAAGTTGAGGCAAGTCTATTTAACATGACATTTTTTTGGTCAGGCTGTAGCACATCGTCTGATGCAAGTTCTGGTCAAGAAAAGTTTGCACACTTGAAATCCTTTCATTTCATTAATTTCATCCATGGCAGAACAACAGGAAAAAAATTGTTCTCTCATGGATTAAATAAAATAAATGTAATTGAAGGATATCAAGTGTGCAGGCTTCTCCTAACTGAACCCAAGATTCTCTATACGGTTACCAAGATCAATCATATGCATCACCAGTGCAACGAAGAAGCATCAAGTTTGCTGTCCAAAATGAGTTGGAGTTTTAACATTTTCCTCATTGAACTCCACTCATTTGGAACTCCCCAAAGACCCCTTCAGCAACTCTGGGCCACAGTGGGTTTACATACAGTGTCCAATCTCACCCTCCAACCCGTGCCTGCAGTTCACCTAGGGAGCGCTGTCGAGACAGCAGATTCCATAAGGCTGGCGCTAATAACTGACAATTGTGCTCGATTTCGGCTGAAACTTGGCTGAAAAAGTTCTGAGAAACCAATGTGGATTTAAATTAAATGTGCAATAACCTGGGAGGTATGTCCTTCTGATTTCTTACAGCTTTGGCATTTATGAGTCAGGCTCTGCTAGCATCTTGCTAACAAAATTGCTTTACGGCCGTCGTGATCACAGCAATGCAGCCGGCCGACCAATCCAAACGCAGTGTGTGAAGCCACTCGTGACGTCATATTGACAATAAAGACGTATTTTACAAAGATTCAGCGAGTTTAAACATTCAAACTAATTGCTGTTTGAAAGGATAATTTATCCTGCCTTTGGGAACAATAAAATGAAACGATGATACCAATTCTCTCCCAAAGCAATGGCAGCATTTGTGGTTGAGCTCCATGGGACCCCATTCATTCTAACAGCCTCTGCGCTCCTTGGCGCTCCTCTGCGCTGTCTGGATGGCGCCACTTAGTGGACAGTACCACCCGGAAAAAGTCGTGAGATTCCTCTCTCGTACTACCCATAGGCTGAATTCGAAACGGGAGGCAGTGACTCGATGACTCTCCTCCTACATGAACAGGTCACTGATCAGATAGGTCAAGTTAGCTGATGAGGCAGCCGTTACGAACGGCACTAACGAGTGCGCCGCCTTGCGCATTTGATGTTACGGCGATTCTTGCGATTCTATGGCGGGAGTTACGTTCATCACGTTAGCGCATAGCTTACGCATGCTATTTGAACGGTGAATGATCGTCAGACGGCGGAATCGTAAAATAGTCTATAAATAGATCTAGCGACCGCATATTTAGATACTACAATGTTGATTTATGCATTCGATTTTCAATATCTACATACATAAGTGTCAGAATAAAGAGTATGATAAGGTAGTAGTTTGGGTAGTAGCCATGTTTGTTTTTCAGGTTTCCGGTTGAGAGGGAGGTGGCGCACAGCATGTTGGGTACCAAGGCAGCGAAGTCAGCATCTGATGTATCCTCGAAATATCCTCGTTACGCCCACAAATGCAGTCAACTGCCGAGAGAGGAAATAAAGCATTTTCTCGTTTCGATCCACACTCGATCCACATGACTCGATGTCCAGTTAGCTCACTGGAAGGACAGCTGCCTTCCCTGTTTCGAATCGGGCCCCAGATCCTCTCTGGCCCACCCCACGTTTGCTCCACCTGCTGTATGTAGTGGCTAATTAATATGCCTAATTAATGACATTGATTGGCACTGCACGACAGCAGGTGGACCATTTGGAGGGTAAAACATGCCATTTCATGGGCGGGCCAGAGGTGCCGACTGACTGGGTAAGAAACACATTCAGCTGTGAACTGTGAACATGTATCTCCCCCCACCCCTCAGTTAAATTTACACTTTCATGCAGGTACATGAAACTCTTCTCCATTTTATAACTCCTCTGGAACATTGGGAACATTGGAGCATTTCAATGAGTTATTGGGCTTTGGGTATCTTTCAATGTGTTTCAGTCACAAATCCTCAGTAATGACACAGATTCCAGATCATATCATATCAAATCATATCATATCATATCATATCATATCAGCTCTTTAAGCAGGAAATTGGCAACAGGCACAGTGGAGTCAGGAGAGGAGAGGAGAGGAGAGGAGAGGAGAGGAGAGGAGAGGAGAGGAGCGGAGTGAGAGAAACGGAGCAGAGAGGAGCAGAGAAGAGGAGAGGGCAGAGGTTTTGTGGGTATTGAATGTGCCTCATTTTGGAGGTGTAGCCTGTTATTGAGCAACATGGCATGAATACATGTGGCATGAACACATTGCCCCCCTGGGGATCAGTGAAGTTACTCTACTCTACATCAAACAGGAAAATAGGTGATACACAGTAAATAATAAAATGTTAATGCAATACTGCCATTTAGTAGACATTTAACATTTTCTAGCTTGTATTTAGTCCATGAATACTCTCTACTGTAAGTGTTGAATTAACACTGCATTTGTCCAGTGTAGATTGAGAAAGGGAGTGAGTGACAGAGAAGATGGAGCAGAAGAGAAAGGGAGAGAGAGAGAGGGTCAGACAGCTAGACAGAGAGGCAGAGACAGACAAAGACAGGAAAAGATTCAGATGTTATGAGTCAAAATGTCTGTTAAGTCTCCAAAAAGTCCCTGATGGAATGAATACACATTTGACACACACCTCTAACAGACTTGCCTGATTAGGGATACAGGTGTGGGTGAGATGCTACATTCACTTACATAGTGTCAAAAGCTGAGGGTACAAACTCTGCATACAAAGTACAATGTATTTTTGGAGTAGTGTGTGTGTGTGTTGTGTGTGTGTGTGTGTGTGTGGGTGTGGGTGTGTGTGTGTGTGTGTATCTGTGCATGCATGCGTATGTGCCTGTGTGCATGCGTGCGTGCAAGAGAGAGAGAGAGAGAGAGGTCAACAAGGGACACACCAACGTGTCAATTATTTATGTTCGTAATGCCATTCTGTTGGGTTGACACGCTCCATAGGACAACCCATTTAACTTTGGGTACACAATGGCTGGATGCCATGATGTACATTGCAGGCAGTGGATCAGGGGTGGACAGCAGTGTGTGTGTGTGTGTGTGTGTGTGTGTGTATGTGTGTGAGTGTGTGTGTGTGTGTTTGTGTGCGTGTGGGTGTGTGTATGTGCGCGTGCGCCAGCATGCGCGCGTGAGCGAGAAAGAGGTGTGTGTGTGTGCGTATGTGTGTGTGTGTGTGTGTGTGTGTGTGTAGTGTACCTCTGTGCCTGTTCTCTTCTGTCTTGACACACTTTAAACTGGGAAAACAATTTGTGCTTAATCCCTTATCGTATGCATGCATGCAGCGAGGCACTTGCCGGAGTTGCGGCGTTGCCGTGACATTTAAAGGCTGTTAGCTGATTGTGGGGTTATGAATGAACAGCATACATATTCATGGGCGTCCTGATTACCCTGAGTGTCAGGCTGCTGCTGCTCCCCTCTCTCTCTCTCTCTCTCTCTCTCTCTCTCTCTCTCTCTCTCTCTCTCTCTCTCTCTCTCTCTCTCTCTGCTAAACTCAATGCTCTCAATGATGCTACCTCTGTGCTCTTCTCTCATGCTCGTCCTCTGTATCTCCCTCTGTCTGTCTATCCCTCTGTGTCTCTCTCCTCCTCTCTCTCTCAACTCTGTTTTTTGTGGTCCCTTCTCTTTTCTTATTTCATCATCATCATCATCATCATCATCATCATCATCTTTCTCTATCTTTCTCCTCTCCTCCACTTCACCGGTAAGCGTGCTTCCCACAACCCCTTCAGATGAGGTTTTATACAAAATAAATTATTCATAAAAGAAATAATTGCCTTTTCTGACGGTGAGTGAGCAGATGGTATAAGGGCCGTCTAGAACTGATAAAAAGGGGATTTTCTGAAGATAGAGATTCACACTGTGTCCTTGTCCTGCTTGGCTAAAAATCCAACTGAACCAGTTTAGAGTACATTTCATGACTTTGCTCCAGGAATAATTGCATATTTAACCTGCTGCAGTTATTGATGGCAGTTGAAAGAAATTGAAGCAGTACTTGCCTTCGCTGTGCCATCGTCTCTCACATATTGTCATCTCATGTAATATCTCTCTCTCTCTCTCTCTCTCTCTCTCTCTCTCTCTCACTCTCTCTCTCTCTCTCTCTCTCTCTCTCTCTCTCTCTCCTTGCACGTGATAACACCTCTTGATATTTTTGATGATGTTTTGAACCCCTTTAAAAATACATATGAGGGGGTGAAGTGGCTCAGTGAGCTAAAACACTATACCATTATTACATGGACCCGGCTTTGATTCCCACTTGAGGTAATTTCCCAATCCTTCTCTCTCACTCATTTCCTTTCACCACCTTTGACTGTCCTGTGTCATTACATTTGAAAAAGGCCCCAAAGTAATAATGTGTCATGCCCATTATCCAGATTCTTTGTGCTGTTTTGGTTTGTCATGCTTGGATTCTAAATCAATACGCTGGTGTACCATGTAATTCTTTCATGGTAATGTACAGTAATAAAACAATAACAGTTTCCCAAATTATCATGGGGGCAAATTATTAACATATAAAAAGGGCATCAAACAAATATTGTTGACAGTGTTGTCTCTGTATGTGTAACTGTTGATGTCTCCAACTGTACATGACCATCAGATGTCGTAACAGAGAATAATTTATAGTTAATGTAACGCTTGTTTGAAGAGACAAAGATAATCTTTTTTTTTCCATTTTCTGAGCCTTTTGTACCTTAATTATTTGATAGGGCAGGAAATGGTTGGCAGAGGGAGAGACAGAGCAGTGTTGGGAAATGACCCAGGCCAGATTCAAACCTTCCCCTGGGCAATGTTGCCCATACTGTATGGGAGTCATTTTTAACGATTTCTGTATCCTCACCTTTCAGTACAGCCTATCTTTAGCATTTGAAAACAAAAAAACTGAGATGTATACGTAGGCTAGTTGAATGCAAACCCAGTAGTAAAAGTGCCCCGGCCCCCTTGTTGAATCAATTAATTATGATGAGTAATGGTCCGTCATAACTAACCATAACTAACCTGATTATGTCAGCTGTTTTCTAAAGGCTTTTAAGTATAAAAGCCTGAAAGCATTACTTGTGTCAAGGCTATTGCAGAGTAAGGTTGTAATTTGGTGTTTACATTGTAAACCACAAAACAGACTTTAGCTGCTGTTGCCTTACAACTTGAAAGAGTCCACACAGTGTCTGTAGTGGTGGAGACATCCAGTAATTACTTGGGTTGGGGACACAGCTTTGAAGGTCCAACTGCTGCACCTGCTTCAGTTTAGTTTTAAGTTTTAGCTTGTGTTAACATCCACGGCTCCTTTTGAATCCATGAATGAGCAATGTGTTTGTGTGTGTGCGCACTCTTTGTGTGTGTGTGTGTGTGTGTGTGTGTGTGTGTGTGTGTGTGTGTGTGTGTGTGTGTGTGTGTGTGTGTGTGTGTGTGTGTGTGTGTGTGTGTGTGTGTGTGTGTGCGTGCATGCGTGCGTGTGTGTGTGTCTACATGAGTGTGTAGGGAAGCTAACAAGTTGTCTTCATGTATGTGTGTCTTTATGTGTGTGCTCTGTGTGTGTGTGTGTGTGTGTGTGTGTGTGTGTGTGTGGGGGGGGGGGTATAATTGGATTCTAGGGGGCCTAGACTTGGATTGGGCAGGGTATCCCTTCAGATGACTTTGTCCTGGGCCTGGCCAACACTTTCAGCGGCCCTGTGTGTGTGTGTGTGTGTGTGTGTGTGTGTGTGTGTGTGTGTGTGTGTGTGTGTGTGTGTGTGTGTGTGTGTGTGTGTGTGTGTGTGTGTGTGTGTGTGTGTGTGTGTGTGTGTGTGTGTGTGCGCAAGAGTGTGTGACTGTGTGCGCGACTGTATGCGCGACTACGTGCTTGACTGCGTGCATGACTGCAAAATGTATGAAAATAGGAGTGCGGTGCAAAGTGTACAAAGGGATGGAATTCTGAGCAGCTCTTCACCGTGACACACATGTAGATGTACACAAGTTGAGTGTTGTGCACACTGGCCTACAAATTGAAACACCTTCATTGGCACTGTGCATGGGTGAAGAGGCTAAACAGAAGCCGCACACAAATATGCTTTGAAGTAACCCAAGCACATATTCCCATCTCATGTCGCATGTAGTATGTGTAGACTACGGCTCCAATGAAATGTATGCCATGCATGAGTGGCATACCTGTTGCCAGGGCCGCTGACATCTGTTGCTGGGCCCAGAACAAAATCATCTGAAAGGGCCCCCCACTCAATACAATCAATGTAATGAGAACCCAATTTCCTTGGGCCCGGGACAGGTGACCCCTTTGTCCCCCCTTGTCGGCTTCTCTGCCTGTTGCATTCGGACAGTCTGCAGCATAATGAGGAGCGTATATAATAGCTGTAGCCTACACGTACTGTGGTCCTCATCTCATGAATTAGGGAATCATCCAGCAGCACCACACATTAGATTGACAAGACAGTACAATGCCAAGAATTATGCTAATCTTACATTTGCACTAGTAGGCCCTCTTATTTATTCCATTCTTCCATACTGTGTTGTAAATGTCCCCTGAGCTGTACACCCCACTTGATTGTCTGCACTGATGCTTTCATTGTCATTTTACATAGGCGGCTATGTCTAGTGCCAGTTGTATGCATGTGAATAGGGAAAATAAAACAACATTTTATTCTGTATACCGTCCTTCCCCGTCTTACAAAATACAAAATAGGCCAAGACTATAGTCAAAGAGGTGAATGATGATGCAGATAGGCTACTGATGATAAACATGTTTTTCATGAGAAAAAAGGCAAATGCTAAGCAAAGCCCCATTTTAGTGCAGAAGAAATGCTCTGGTGTGCTGGGTATTGTATGTGGAGAGAAGAAATGAAAGCAACTGAAAGCGAAAACATTTTTTTGGCAGAACCATCATCCAGCATCCTAAAAGCTCACCTGCCACCCAAGACATAAATTCCACTGTTCAATCCACTCAAAACCTGAAAAATTCAATATCTGGCTATGATTTATGAGTTTCCCTTCAAGGTGCACTTAGGAGGCTGTATGTTTTTGCATTTGTACATCTCGCCACTCTGGTGTTATGTGTTAGTATTGCAGAATGACATCAGATTAACGACTGCCTTCCGGACACTCAGCGATGAATTTTTCAAACCAGTAACTGGATTCATGAATTAACATCAGGATGACTATGCCATGGTAAAGAGAATAAATTACCATAACTAACAAGAGGATCAATAAATGTGATATTGCTGCACGGGTTTCTGCAATATTGCCCTGCAAATCCAAAAGGCAGCAACTACACACTGTGCTATCAAAACTAAATTTCTTTCTTCTTCCTTTATATATATGTATATATATATATAAATAAATAATAACAACAGCACTGTTATGCATAGATATGTTGGACATGGCAGAATGACAGCTTTGAGGTAAAGGTATTTGTCTCAACTTCAATATTCACATGGTTATTGTGCTATTTCCAACAGAGCAATATTTTGTTGAATCTGTTAATGCAAATGCACCCAGTTGCTTTTGAAGCTTCTAAATGAAAGTGTTGAAACCTACTCATAAAACCGTCTTTCAATCTCATTGGGAATGTGAGGTGAAGAGAGAGGATCCAAGACAATCCGAAGTTTAATGTCCTTTATTTAGACATGGACATCAAGCCTCATTGGGGATATGTTTACAGTACATATATGAATAGTGAAAATAAAAATCATTCTATTCATACTAGTCTATATTTGCCAGCAACAGATTGCTGTTGATGGTAAATACAGCTCTGACATCCACAGTGTGCAGTCCTACCACTCTATGCTGCTCTCTGCCCACTGCTCCTCGAGTCACTGGCGGATTGACTGTGACACCGTGTGGCAGCAGAGCCTCAGTGCACTCCTTTCCTCTGCTGCGCAGTCAACTTCAGCTCACTCCCTTTATAATAGACCAACCCTGCATCTCCATGACACTGAGAAGACAAACAACACGTTTACAGTGTCTGTTAGTCAGTTTATATGCACACGCGCACATCAACTGACAGACAGACAGACAGACACACACACAAACACACCTCCACCTTGCCCACCTTAATCTTTGCCCTCCCATTGACTTCCATTCATATTAACCCTAACAATAGAAAGCTTAACTGTGCCCAAACCAAAACAATCTCTAACCTTAATCTGTCAGTGAGGAAATGTTTTTTACACTTTACCAGCAACAACAAAACTACCCCAGCAAAAGGGGTCAAAACATGTGAGGTCCAGGATTTGGGCCCCACATGGAGCGAGGGTCCCATCTTGTTGGTGTGCTCCAATAGCAGTGGCCTCACAAAGGTAGATTTGTGTAGTACACACACACACACACACACACACACACACACACACACACACACACACACACACACACACACACACACACACACACACACACACACACACACACACACACACACACACACACACACACACACACACACACACACACACACACACACACAAAGTCAGCCACGCACGTCTGGTTGTTTGAACTGTATATTGAAGTGTTTAACTGCAATCATGTAGCAGAGCAGGCAAGGAACATAGTCAACTTGCCACTGGACTCTGCATAAGACACAGAGAGGGAAAAGAGGCCTTCCTGCCTATTAAGCAGCGTGTGGGCATACCAGTAATAATTTATTAGGAAAAGGCATAGGGAAAATAGCTGTAGGGCCTCACATCTGAGGGCTATGTCATGTTCGTAAAGTTTAGATGTGTGTTAATTGAAGGCATACATTTTCAATCTCATCCATGTTACTTTCCCCCTGTTGGCTTTCTAGATTTGAAAGAGGGCTAAACAAATAAAATATGGGATGACAAATACGCTGACTAAAAAAGCTGGCAAGAGGGAAAACTGAGTTCTGTTTCTGTGAATGAGAAAAAAACACAAGACACTGAAAGTCAAACTCATATATTATTTATTCCATTTAAATATTTGTCTCTGATAATATACAGATCTATCTTAAATAATACAAATGCACTGTGCTAGATCTAGTCCAAGAATGCCCGGGCGTCCATGCTTAGAGTTGAAATATATATGTATACACATCATCATCATCATCATCATCATCATCATCATCATCATCATCATCATCATCACCACCACCACTGTTGTCAGGGGAGCTAAGATGCGTACATTTTGGAGGAGGTTATACACCTGGGAGTGATCCAGGATCCACTACTTTTTCTCAAACCACCTTATTTGGTATGGACTTTTGACGGGTAATTCCATTTCCAAGTAATGATGATGACTGATAATGTCAAAGGCATTTAGAAAAGAAAAGAAAACATTGAAAACGTTTTTTTTTGTTTCAACAAATCTATTCCTCTCAGTACTGACTGACTAACCCACAATGACAGCGTAGCTTTCTGTCAGTGTTGCAGATAGCCAACATATGGCATGTCATACTAAGCGTGATACATGACACAGGCTGCATTTGTTAAAATTGTTTTGAGTAACACAAGGGTAGGGTAAGTATGGTGTTAAAATAGCAATGCTTTCTTTAACGTAAAAAAAGGGGTGAGAAAGCAGAACTACAAACAAAGCCTATTTCTGTTGTTAAGACAAAAAAAACAATTCAGCTGAAGCAGCACATTTTTGGTCAACGACATCGAAGTTCAGCATGATCGTGATATGATAGGCAAGGAAACGGGCTTTTTTTTGCAAATTGGCAAATAAACAAACATGTACTGAAAAACACCTTCATATTGACCAGCGCTAGGACATATCACTTCTTCAATAAACAAAAACGTTCCATCATTTATGCCAGTTAATCTCTATACTCAATGGCTAAATAATAACCGCACAACATATTTGCCGTATACATGGGTGCTGCCAATTAAGAAAACATATTTAATGCAAATGATCAAAACACAGATTAGATTAGCTATTGAGTTAACACCAAATATAATAACTAATTATGACAGAATCTTCTGTAAATGCTAACATTAGTCTGAAGTGCTCACACAACTAAATGGGCCAAGTTTTTTTTCTTTTCACACGTCAATGGAGCCGGCATTGTACACCCTGTGATTGTATGGGACTGCATTCTTTTGCCTTTCCACTACGTCTGATCTCTCTTTTTCTCCTTTTCTCTCACCACTTTTCAAACCTCGCTCGTCACCTGGAATGTGACATCAATCGATATGGAACTTCAGAAAGAACTATAGAGATGCAGAGTTCAAGGAATGTCTCTCGTTCTCACTCTCCCTTTCTCTTCTCTTGCTCTCTCTTTTTTTTTGCAAAAACAGACTGAGTCAAAGGAAAAGAACAGCTGGAATTCTTGTTGGATATATACTCAAGGAAGGAGGAAATGTTGGGGGAACTCTGAACCGCCGCAGCGGTTCTCTTAGTCTCAAACCAACAGTGATATAAAAAGGCACAGCAGACTATGTAAGACAGATATTTCACATCTTGAGCATTCAAACATGATTATCACCACTTATGACAACACCAGTGGCTAAGGTTGTTCCAGCTCGGTCAAGGTACATGCTCAGTGTGTGTTGTGTGTGTGTGTGTGTGTGTGTGTGTGTGTGTGTGTGTGTGTGTGTGTGTGTGTGTGTGTGTGTGTGTGTGTGTGTGTGTGTGTGTGTGTGTGTGTGTGTGTGTGTGTGTGTGTAACGGGGGTGGGGAGGCTAGGGTTTTTATGATGGGATGGAGGCCAGTGGAGTGTCATGCATGAGCGCATGTGAAAACACACACTCGCCAGTACACACACACACACACAAACGCGCATGCGCACATACACGCACACGTGCACAATACACACGTGTGCTCATACACACTTGAGCAAAACATGTTCGCTCGCACGCACGCACGCACGCACGCACGCACACATTTTACGCCTGTGCGAGTGTGTGACCGAGTCTCCCATTGGCTCCCTTCCCCCCAGGCAGGTTACAGTTACAAACGAGACACTGATTCCTTCAGCTCTACGTGTTCACATACATATAAATACACAGTATTTCATTCATTTTATATATAGAATTCTTCTTATATATATATATATATATATTTATAGAAAAAAATACAATACAAATAAAAAAAACAAAATCAGTAGCAGGTGAAGCCTTGGACAGAGTCAAACCTCTCTACGGACACCTCAGATTTATCTATTAGTGCAAACTAACGGGTGGGGTGGAGGTGGAGGTGGAGGTGGAGGTGGAGGTGGAGGTGGAGGTGGAGGTGGGGGTGGAGGTGGAGGTGGAGGTGGAGGAGGATGCAGCTGGGGCTGGGGACTAGTGGGTAATGGGGACAGAGAAGGGGGGTGGGTGTGGTGGGATGGGAACTAGCACTGTGTTGTTGATTACCTTTGGCTTAATTCAGAAGGCAAGGAGGGGCGGTGGGGGGGTGTAGGGGGGCAGCGTGTGTTTGGGGTGGGGGTGGGTGGTGGTGGGTGGGGGGTGGAGGGGGTTGTCAAGTGAGACACTTCCTAAAGCTTCACCTATGGGTTCATAAGGCAAAATCACAGGGTCATGGAGGATTGGAGAGTTAAGAGACAACACTGTTGTATCATTGGTCGATCAAACACGGTTAGGAAGCATAGACATAAAACAACATTATATATGTCTACGGTAGGAAGGGTCTTGGGTGGAAACGGGGGGGCCCGGTACAGACCACTTCCTGCGGGAACCCTGGGATTGTTTGGTCCTCCAGTTTTAAGAGTCTCTGGTCACCATTGACTCCCAAAGTAGCGTGAGGGGGGGGGGGGAGATAAAGATGTGGGGGCTTCCTTCTCGATCATGAACAAACAAGGGCAATTCAGGAATGAGGACCTACTGATTCCTTTTTAATCTTTCCTTTTCCAAAATACAAGAAACTGATCTGTATAGCTCTTAAATTACGTTTTTTTTTTCCAAAAAATAAATACATTTTTTTCTAACCTCTCATAAATAAATAGATCTCAATGCACTAGATCCAATATGGGCGACTTTTAACACACACAGAAAAAAAGATGTCAAGACCTGGTGGTCAGTTACAATTGTACCTTCAATTCTGACCCCATAACAAGTGCTCTTTGCTGTCTTAAAAAGAACCACTATCCACAAAACCAAATAATAAATATATCAACAAGTTATAGGTTGACTCTCAAACTATGATAATATTATGGCATTTGTTTGTATGCAAAAAAGTATTTGTGCCACCATATTTTTTTAGACTAAATTCATATTGTGTGAATCTCAGGTTACAAAAAACGTCCAACATTTGGGGATTCTAATTTTTGCCCAGCTAAGAGAACGAGGTGTCAGCCCAAAAGTCTGATCACTCTGATACAGTTTCATGGCTTCCACTTAATCCAATCACTCACACTCTCACTTCCACAGAGACGATGACTGGTATATTTTTCTAATGCAACAAACCATTCGAGAAATCTGCAATCCCTCCAAGACTTTAGGAGTATTCGTTATGACTGTTACTGTGCTGATATCAAATTAATTTACTTATGCATTTTCGGATAACTGTGACCGTAAGTCCAACATCGTATCATCCAGAACACAATTTATGATAAAGATCGAAAGGAACGGAACTGCAGTCCCATTGGTGGTGGAAGTTCATTCCTGTGGTCATAAAGAAAAAATACAACCAATTATTGGGATTGTGGGAAATATTTCTGAATATGGCGAAAAGAAAATCTTGGAGGGAATGACTCAGGTCTCAGTCAAAAGGGCCGTCCATCTTTCACTAGTGTTTTCTTCTCCTCCTCCCGTTCTCTCTCTCTCTCTCTCTCTCTCTCTCTCTCTCTCTCTCTCTCTCTCTCTCTCTCTCTCTCTCTCATATTCATGCCTTTCTATCCTCCCCACACTCTCTCCTCACTCTCGTGCTATCTAAAGCGCAGCCAACCCCACACATCCCACCCCTCCCCATATCTCCATCTCTCTCTCTCTCTCTCTCTCTCTCTCTCTCTCTCTCTGCAGAGCTACTACTGCAGGTTCTTGAGCAGTCGTCCGTAGCGGAAGTCGTAGACATGTCGGCAGACGAAGACCAGATCGCGGTCCACGTTGGCGGGCACGCGGCGATGGGCGGGCACCGAGTAGCCCTGCGACATTGGCGGCACCAGCGGGGAGCTTTTGGGGAGTCCGTCAGCATGACGCTTCACCAAGGCACAATATCTATGGAGAGAGAGAGAGAGAGAGAGAGACAGAGGGAGAGAGAGACAGAAAGATAAAGAGAAACAGAAAAAGAAAGAGAATGAGAAGAGAGAGAGAGAGAGAGAGAGAGAGAGAGAGAGAGAGAGAGAGAGAGAGAGAGAGAGAGAGAGAGAACGAGAACGAGAACGAGAGAGTCAGAAAGAGAGAGAAAATGAGAAAGCAAAAGAGAGACAGACAGAGACAGAGAATGAAATTAATAAAATAAAACCCACACTGAATCCATCACAACTGCCTTGCGAGACTTCAAATTCAAATTCTTTATAGATGGATAATATAATCCCTTGAGATGAGCCATCTCGATGGTTTTGAGGGGGTCACACAAATGTGGAGCTGGTGGTGGAGCCAATATCAGTCTGCAATCTGCAGAGAGGGGGGGGGTAGTCTCTCAAATGGCAGACTGCGCAGGGACTTGTGACAATGATATTGTGAGGCAATGCAAATTGAGTTTTTAAATGTCACACGCTAAAAACTCTCCCCACTCCCCGCCCCAACCTCCCACCACAAGTGAGATTACAATTGACTTGAAGAGCGCTTTCATCCCAGGGTTTTGATGCTGATCTCGACGGAGAGCAGCGCAAGGAGGATGTGGGGGGAAGAGCGCTGGGGAAAGGCTGATGCCGGCGAGAGTGGGTGTTGGGTGTTGGTGAGAGAGAGGTGGAGGATGCATTGCTTACCTACAGTACTGAGCTAAAGTCAACACATAGCACTTGTCTTCAATGCAGGCCACACTGTTTTCATCCTGATGGCGGGACGCAAAAATCTCATTCTGAGAGAGAGAGAGAGAGAGAGAGAGAGAGAGAGAGAGAGAGAGAGAGAGAGAGAAAGAAAGAGAGAGAGAGAGAGAGAGAGAGAGAGAGAGAGAGAGAGAGAGAAATTCATAGGGGGCAGACAAATGGAAAAGAAAGGAATAAATAAATATTTAAGACAGTAAATCATTTTTTCATAGACAAAGATTAATTACTTTCCACCATAATTACTCCTCATGACTTCATTAAAGAGAGCTGGAGGGCTTTTATAATCTGCTCTACGTAAATACCACCCCCTAAGCATAATACCGATATGGGCCCTGATCTGACAGGATGAGTCAGACAGTGTGGATACTAATTAGTAGATACAGACAAATTACACCAAAGCCTATTCTGTTTTGTTTCATTTTAAAACTATTTCGTTCACCACGGAAAAAGGATACCTATGAATCCTCTCCTGAGGTCTCGCTGCAATAATATACTTGTGAAGTTGCAAAATTGGCTATTCATTCCGGCTACACTACTTTGCAAATATACCCCAAATCACCATTATATTTCAGCGCGGCTAATTTCAGGCAATGCCCGAGACCCGATCCAATTGGTCTGTATAAAACTGAATCCCCTCAAATGACACCATGGTCTTTCTACAGAATATTCAATTTCATATAGAGATTTGTACATGTTTTTGTATACTGTAGTTCCTGTATTATATGCATACTGTGTGGATATATACACCAAAGGGCTAAGTGAGTCAATGTCCTTGTATGCCCACACACACACAAGTACAGTGCCAATAAAAACTGATTTCGAAAAGAGACAGGCCAGGTTGCAGGAGGACAGTAGATATTGTAGTGTTAATTCAACACCTTGAGTTGAATTTAAACCTCATGGTGCTGTTTTTACCCTCCCCATTGTTGAACTAACACTGTGAAATTCACAGTGTATATGTAAATATTATATAATAAGGCAGTGTTGCTATAGCCCTAATACAGAAAACCCTCCAAGGTTTGACCTTCACCTACATTTCAATTTAAGCCTTTGTAGTCTCTTATCCATTGATGGCAACAACTGAAATTGATTTTAGGTCACACTAATAATGAACATTTAATGAAAAAGACTGTGAATGAACGAGGTCATTAAAAATTCAACATTCTTTTTTTCACCTAACAAATGAATTCATACAAATCCTATGCATGTCCACAGAGATTACCGAATGTTAATAGCACAATTATGCAGAGAATTACCCACATATACGGCATACGCGGTGTAAAATTAAAACAGCCACAAGATTACCGGTACATTATGTAATAGCCTTGCATATGCTTTTAGCACATGCACTATACAAGAGTCCATTCCTGGGCCATGTCATTTGCAATGAGGTTTATTATAGCGGCATACTGTGAACCTGCTTCGACATGTCTGCCGCCATTATATCCACCAGGCAACAGAGCCACTTTCAGGACATTATCTACAAAGCCACAGCAGCAAACGTCCCGGCCGACGTGATGGTCGGAACAAGCTCTGGTCAATCAGAGATAAAATGCCATCAGCAGCGTAACCTCTAGTGCTCCAGCAAGCCAGCCAGTCCTCCAGACAGGGCCGATGACAGCTTTGGCCAGGCGTGGGGCAGATCTCATCTGAAAGGCCTCCCGCCCACTCAATGCATTGCTTGCAGTGTAATGGGGACCCAATTCTAGGGCCCGGGACAACTGACCACTTTGTCTCGCCCCTGTTGGTCTCCCTGCAGCCAGGCCTCAGAACAAGCAGCAGCTCTCCTTCAAGCAGCCCCTTAATAGCCTTGCTTGGGCAAAAACACAAGGGACCAAGTCAAGTCAGGCTGAGCGAATTGTGTTGGAGCTGTTTGCTTTTTTACACCCCACTTCGCCCTTCACCGTCTCTCTCTCTCTCTCTCTCTCTCTCTCTCTCTCTCTCTCTCTCTCTCTCTCTCTCTCTCTCTCTCTCTCTCTCTCTCTCTCTCTCTCTCTCTCTCTCTCTCTCTCTCTCTCTTTGAATAGCGCATTTGTTCCTGCGGGCTTCTTGACCTCACGGAAGCCTGTGTGCCGACGCCATGCTATTTCTTTTCCTGCGCCTCAGAATTAGAGGAAGTGGGTTGTTTACAAAGCGTTCCCATGGCGACGTGACTTGTGCTCTGCTGTGCTGGGTCGGGGACGTGTGGCGCGGTGGGCTCTGTTATGCTGTAATGACTCTGATATGGTGTGGTGTGGTGTGGTGTGGTGTGGTCTGCTGCCGGGCTGAACTGGTCATCTGGCATAGCGGGTATTTCCCGGTGGGCCCCGCAGCCTCGTGGGCCCCTATTTTCAGAAATGTGAAAACTCACACTGGTGAGTCAGTTCTGCGACGATAGTTATGAGGGCCCCTTTTAGAACAAAAGTGCCCTGGCCCTATTTCTCCCTCAGTCCAGACCTGTTCTGCTGTGTCTTGAATATATATTGTGTAGTGTGCTCTGCTGTGTCAGGTTTTGGGGGTGTGGTATGGTCTGCTCGCTGTGTCGAGGACCTGTGGTGTGGTGTGGTGTGGTGTGGTGTGGTGTGGTGTGCTGTGCTGTGGTGTGGTGTAATGTGGTGTGGTGTGGCGTTGTGAACCCGTGCTTGCAGCGTACTCACCTCACAGTGCATGCTGGAAATGCGCCCCCCCTGAGTGTGCTCTGGGCGGTAGTACCAAAACAGGCTCATCATCATCTCTCCTGTGGAACACACACACGCAAGAGCACACACACACACGCAAGAGCACACACACACACACACACACACGCACACGCACACATACACACACACACACACACACACGCACACAACACCAGTGTTTATGACTGCCACCACCAGTGTTTACCACTGCCCACGAGTGCCACTTAGACAAATCCTCCCACTTTCAGACAGACAAAGGCTGTACTATTTTAAGGCCTGTGTATGCGTTACATAGCCTACACTCTATACTGCATACTGTGCAGTGGTCAACAGATTTTAGCTGGAGAGAAGAAATACAACCGTCACATAGGGACTCATTTCCCATAAGACAGGAAACATCCTAAAGATAATTACTCCTTCAATAATTAATCAGCAGAGAGAGAAATACAGAGGAGAGAGAGAGAGAGAGAGAGAGAGAGAGAGAGAGAGAGAGAGAGAGAACATATGAGGAGGAAAAGAGAGAGAGATGGTAAAAGAGGAAGATGGGAAAGGAGACTATGTGGTAGTGCTGAAGTTTTACAATGGCGTGCTAAATACTGATAACAACTGTCAATCAATAACAATCTGTCTGGTTTTGTGGTATTTCGCTAACAAAGAAACAACACTAAAGCTCAACAATACAGCTCTCGTTATGAAATTTTGAAAAAAAATATGGCATTGTCACTGCCTCGAGGCGATTCGTTTCTGTTTACCTCACCGAAACAATTCAGAAAAAAATGAACGAGGCACATTCCACTGAAAGCATGAACAAAAAAGGGGAGAATTGAACAGCTTAGCAGGGATCTCCACTCCACTCCACTCCACTGTGGTTGTTTTATGTTTCATACTACAATGAAACACTTCTGGTAATGATATGGTCTTATATCTTTTAGCAGCTGTTTACACATGAGGATATTTGGTTTTTGCCTCTCGTTTACACATAAACCAGAGTTTGTGCATTTCAAACCTCCGTTCTTAAAAAAAACCCATTTAGGGGGCTAAAATGCACTTGTCACAATGGAGTTTTGTATTTTTATCCACATGTCGTGTTAACATGTAAACAAATAAAAAATATATGCATTTTAAAATATCCGCGTACGTCTTACAAGCACCTTATTCCTTGTGATTTTATTTTATTTTATGTGAGGTGCATTGACCTCCCCTACTGTATGAAATGCGCTACATAAATAAAATTTGCTTTCCATACTGGTCCAGTAGACACTTTAGAGAAAAAGTTAAGTACGGAGATGATGCAATTCTTTTGCCTATATTAATAGTTTAGGTGGCGTAGATGAAGATTCTGATCTTAAAAAAATGACATAACAAGTCCCATAGAAAGCCCATCGGAAATTAGTTAATGTGCAAACATAGTTAAAAAATGTGAGGTGCGGGCACATCCTAAAAAAAATGTTGCGGGTGCTGGATATAAATGAAAGGAAAGGATTAATATCCGCAAACCGGAGAAATTCCAGGGATGAGGACCTTGTCTTTTTTTCTCCTTTCTTAGATGCAAAGATATCATGTTTGGTAACCAAGGAAACATTATTCATGATAGTAACAAATAAATGCAAAAATTAAACACAAAGAAATACCTAGCATTTCTACCCTACTTGATGTGATATTGGACTCTGTATTTGTACCCAACTTGATGTGATATTGGACTCTGTATTTCTGTTGGCACTGACCAGTTTCAGGGTCCTCCCAGAAGGCTGAGACTTTGGCCACGTAGGGCAGGGACTTCTTGCGTGGCCCCGAGCGTAGCAGCACTGTGTCCCTCACATGGATCACATCACCCGCCCTCTGCACCGCCTCGTAACACCGGCGCAGAACCATCGTCTCCTCGCCCTGCCATGCACGCACATGCACACGCACACACACAAATACATACATACATACACACGTTATGCAGTTGACCAGACTGCAGCTCAGTATGTGACAAATAAAACTGAGCTCACTCTTCTCTCTGTCTCTCTCTCTCTCTCTCTCTCTCTCTCTCTCTCTCTCTCTCACACGCACAAGCACATGCACACGCACACACACACATCGTTCAGTACAGAGGGCAGTCAATAAACACAATCAAGACTCAGTACCCCCCAAAGAGATATAATAGCTGGATGAGGGATACCAGCTTGCTAATGTAATTAATGTACATGAACCATCAACACTACAACCCCCAATTAAGAAGAGCTACAAATATGATTACACACACACAAAGAAATTATTACAAACACACACACACACACACACACATGCACATGCATGCACACACACACATTTACACTGAAATAACACACATAAAAACACATTGATTATGCAGCATGAATAAACACGTTTGCACTGAATTCCAACTGGAATGATTTTTAAATTCTCTGTGGCTCTCTGAGGCTGCAATACAGCCACACTCCATTAACTGAGGAACACAAGCGTGCACATAGTACACATAAGCACACACACACGCACACGCACACACACACGCACACGCACACGCACACGCACACGCACACGCACACGCACACGCACACGCACACGCACACACACACACACACACACACACACACACACACTATTTGTCTGCATAATTTGTTTGCTTGCAACAGATGCTTGCTTTCTTGATTTCCATTAAGTTGGAGAATTGAAATCATTTCTCTTTGCGGCACAGACAGGCAAGCAAGATTCTGTGTCTCTAACAGCACAACTTAAAGCAAAGTAGAAGTAAACAAAAAAAACATAGAGCTGGCCTCCCTATACCCTGACTTCATCTTGCTTTGAAAACGTAGAAAGATAAATAAATAAGCAAATAAAGAAGCAAGCTAACAAACAAACATGAACAAACAAAGAAATGATAAAGAAACAAATACTGTAGGTAAATAAGAAAGTAAGTAAGCCGGCCTCTGGGGACGTTTTAAAGTTTTTGTCCATGAGTTAGAATGGAAGCTCAACGTACCACGACGAACACCTCCTTCTCCGTCGCGACGCCGACCGGAAGCCATCCGTTGGTGGCCCGGCGACGGGAGATCTTCTGCTGCTTGAGGCCCGTCCCGCTGGCGCTGCCCGGGCCGCCCGGCTTCTTGTCCTTGCGGTGCGGGAACCCTCCGGCAGATGAGGCGTTGGTGCGCGCCCCAGAGCGGGAGCCGCTGGGGGGCTTGGCACTCTGGGGGCACTCCCTGGCCACACGCAGCTGGGCCTGGGGGGCGCCGGAGTCGGATAAGGGCGTCTGGAGGTGAGGCACGGGCTGCGGGGAGGGCGGCACGCTGGGCATGGGGCAGACGGAGAGGGGCAGCGGGGGCGAGACCGGGATGGAGGGGCTGTGCTCCTCCAGGGGGTAGGGGTAGTCCGTCTCTGTGGAGGGGGGAGGCGGGAGGAGAAGAGGGGTGAGGGTGGGGGTGGGGGTGGGGGGTGAAGAGGAGAAGTCAGCGGAGGCATGAAGGTTGAATGAGTGGCATGAAAGGGCTATTTGGGAAGACAAAAAAGTAAAAGGGGGTAGGTGGTGTAGAAAAATAGAGCATTACGCATGACTGCATGACCATTTTGTCTTTCTCCGACTGTCTCTTACTCTCTCACACTCATTCACTTCATTTTTATAGTCTCTCTCTCATTCACACAGTCACAGACAAAATGACATGCACGCACATGCACGCACACACACAGACAGACGCGCGTGTGCGCACACATACACGCATATACACACACACACACAACAAAAGGGAGTTTCTAAACGGCATGGTGGTACGAGAAGATAATTGCAAAGCAGCAGTTTCATTGAGGAAACACATTCACATAAATAGGTCCTCTTTTGTCAAATTAAAACATTCTGTGGCGCTGCTTGTTAACAAGATTCCATATCACATTGCCTGAAATAATAATAGCCGTGTACATGCATATCATTTGTACAACCCGTGAAACCTTACTATAAAAAAA
>NC_085875.1:41409769-41434769 GCF_034702125.1 Engraulis encrasicolus | reverse complement strand
AAACACACACACACACACACACACACACACACACACACACACACACACACACACACACACACACACACACACACACACACACACACACACAAATGAACACACACAAATGAACACACGCATGCACTCTCTCACATGCACACACACTCTCTCTCACACGCACACACACACACACACACACACACACACACACACACACACACACGCACACGCACACGCACACCGCACACAGTCTCTCTCTCTCTCTCTCTCTCTCTCGCTCTCTCAGAATGCATGTGGATAGCGGATATCCAGCTGATGCGATGGCTTCCAGGTGGAGAGTAAAGAGCATGGCGTAGTGGACCTGCCCCATTAATTGCAGCCATAAATACTGTCTTTACTGCCACACTGATTACACTGGGAAACGAAATCTCGCTTACGGTACGCTTGTTATGCATCCAGAGTTTATTCCGCACACGGACACACTGTGGGTATTAGCAAATGGCCGCAGTTATTTATTTATCTATTTTGGACTCACCATCATCGTCATCATCATCATGTAGGGAGACCCCCTTTTAATTCCTATGCGAAGAAAAATATTCTTTCCACTGGAGTCTCTCTTAATTAAAACGTGGAAACGATCTAGCTACTGTATTTGGCTACGGCCTCTTTTATCTAATGTGTGGACTTGCTTTGTGTGCCCTAACCCATTTTTCTTCTATTAGGCAATAAGCAATGGTACCCCTGGCAGCGTGTCCAGTAGTTAAAATTAAACATCTATCGTTCCAGAACAAATTCCAAGAACCACAAAACATCTCAAGGGCTTTGGACGTAAATACAAAAGGCCAAAAATAAACGCCAATGCTCTGTTCAGCATTACAACAATCTAAATATTTACTGTTTAGAGAAATGCTAAGTAGTTTTTCAACCTTGAAGTCATTTGTAATATCAGCGGGTTATCAACTTGTAACTGGGTGAAAGGCTGTTCCGAATTAGCCTGGCTGCCCAACATGCCCTATAAGCACAACTATAACAAGTTCAGACAAACAGAGCGTCTATCTGCTGTTTTCCATTGACATTTGCAAAGCTCCGGTTAGTTTACACATCTCTCCACATGACATCTGGGTCGCGTCTACTAGGAGGAAATTACTAGTGTTGCCAGACAACCGCCCAATCAGCAAACAGGGAAGGGGTGAGGAAGGGTCCCATTCAATGACACATTGCATAAAAGCATATTACACATCCCAATCAAACGCTAGCTATTGGGTAAAATCATATTTCAAATTTCAACAGAGATAAAAAAGAGGGATTTAGGTTAAATAAAACATGCAAATAATACATTTGTTTGAAATGGTAATTAGTAAATTTGCATTTCTGCGTCCACTTACCCATTTTGATGTTGCGGTTGCAGCTGGAGCAGTCGGCGCTGTAGGAGCACCCCCTCGCCTGCAGGTGGGCCGAGCCCCGGTACCCGTAGGGTGCCATGCGACACGTCTCTCCCCCATAACAGCTGCAGTAGGCCGGGTGCGGGATGCCCCCCGGTGGGCCGTGCGACACCGACGACGGGGGTAGCAGCTTGGGCCTCTGCACCCCACTGGAGCAGAGCGCGATGGGCCCCACGGAGGAGGGCGGGTAGGGCACGGGCACGGGCGCCGTGCTGATGGGCGGCGAGGAGGCGGGCCCGTGGTGGGCCGCTGCGATGTGCACGTAGTAGCCCGAGTAGCACGGGTACGGGTGCGGGTTGAGCGTCAGCGCGGCCGGGTGGTGGGCGGCCAGGTAACCTTTGACCCCGGGCGGCAGGCCGTGCTCGTGCTCCGTCTCCTGGTAGGCCTTCTGCGGCGGGGGGTCCAGGAAGAGGGCCAGCCGGTGGCAGTACTCTACCGAGCGCTCCGGCGAGCAGCAGAAGGAGTAGGGGTTCACCTCCGTCTCCGTCTGCTCCTCCTTCACCTGCTTGAGCGAGGGCGGCGAGGGATAGCCCAGCATGGAGCGCTGGCACTGGAAGCCGGGTGTGGAGCGCATGTAGCCGTGGCCGCCCCCAGTGCCACCGCCTGCCGAGCCTTCCCACAGCGCCTCCTGCTGGTAGGCCTCCTTGCAGAGGCTGCAGCACCTCTGGACCACCTGCTGCTGTTGCTGAATAGGAGGCTGCTCGTGTTGCTGCTTGTGGGACTTGTGCTGCAGTGTCTGTGATTTTGACAGGTGGTGGTGGTGATGGTGATGGTGGTGATGTGGCTGCTGCTGCTTTTGTTGCTGTTGTTGTGGTTGTTGTGGTTGTTGTTGTTGTTGTTGTTGATGTTGTTTTTTACTTTGCAAGGTTCCGCTGCCCTGCTGGTGCTGTTGCTTGCGTTCTGCTTCCGGCTTGACGCGCCGCTTGACGCCGGCGGATGTGCTCGTGAGTTTGAGGAGGGCGGCGGCATTCAGGCCGGCCACGCGCCGCGGTGTGGGGCTATACAGCAAGCTCAGCTGGCGCGCGGTCTCCTCGTCGTCCTGCTCCCTAACCGAATGCGACGACTTCTTGGCCTTCTTGGCCTTCTTGGGGCTGGGGGAGCTCCCCTCCGCCTCCGTCGACGGTTCCGCTGTCCGCTTTCTGCCTTGCGCAGTGGCTGCAGCAGGTCTTTTCAGGCTGGGTAACTCCTTGGCCAAGTCCTTAGCCGAGTCCTTAGCCAGACTAGAAGAGCATTCTCCTTTCATAGTAGGACTCTGTTGTTGCTGCTGCTGCTGTTGCTGCTTCTTTGCGAGTCTGGACGCTTGCTGCTGGCTGTCCTCCCTGTCGAACAGCAGGCTGTTGACCGCCTCTGCGTTGAGGGAGGCCAGCCGACGCTTGCGTGGCTCCTGCATGAACTCCGGGAACAAGAATAAGGCAGATGCGTCTGGTTTGGGCGGCTTGTTTTTTGGTAGTTGCAACAGTGGCGGCGATGGCGATGGCGATGGTGATGGCGATGATGATGGTGATGATGACAGCAGTGCCTTGTGCGATGATGAGATGCAGCAGTCTTTGCAGCCCTTCTTTCTGCACTTGCAACGCTTGGTCTTGAGCTTGAGCTTCGGCTTGGGATTGGTTCTCTGCAAACTCGAATGTAACCTGTCCCACTCTCGTTGTCGTTCTCGTTCTAGTTCTCGTTCCCATTCCCTGCACCATAGCTTGTCGCCTCGTGGACGCTCCTTCTTCCTGGGCTTCTCGCCCTGTGGCCGCTCCTTGTCCCATAACTTCTCAGCCCGTGCCCTCTCCTTCTTCCACAGCTTGTCCCCCCGTGCCCTCTCCTTGTTCCATAGCTTGTGGTTGCCACGTGCCACCCTCCTGCCGCCGTACTCCATGGCACCACCAGTCTTTCCCTCGCTCTCCTCCAGCCGGGTCAGCACCACGCTGCAGTTGCGGGTGCCCAGATCGCCCAGGCCCAGGCGGCCCCTCAGAGGGTACATCTTCCTGTCCCGGCGGGCACTGGAGCTGGAGCCACTACTGGCGCCAGAGCTACAGCCGGCACTGGTGTCATTCAGTTCCTTCACCTCCCTCTCTCTCCCTCCTCCTCCTCCTCCCTCCTTCCTTCGTCTGTCGTTGTCCTCCTCCTTGTCCCCGCTCCTGCTCCTCGCACTCCCGATCCGGATCTTGGTCTTGGCCTTCTTGGTCTTCTGGATCTGGGTCTGGGTCTTGTGGGTCGTCGTCGTTGTCGTCCGCTGAGACTGAGAGTCTGCGTCTCCTCTGGGGCTCCGGGGCCAGACTCGGCCCATGGTCTCAGCATGTGTTGGGGCTGTGGCTGCGCTGCTGCTGCTGCTGCTGCTGCTGTTGCTGCTGCTGCCTCCTCTTCCTGCTGCTGCTGCCTGGTCCCAGTGCTGCTGCTGCTGCTCGCTGCTGCTGCTGCTGCTTCTCCAATGCTGCTGCTGCTGCTGCCACAGAGATCCCCTCTGACGTGCATGGGTCATCACACGCTTCCATTCAGATCCTGTCAAGGCAGAGGAAAATTGGAAGACGTGAGAAAGAAAAAATATCACATACAATATCACACACACACACGCACGCACGCACGCACACACACATCACTCAACTTGTGTTTTAAAAGGGTATTATCTAGCCACAAAACCCACGGAAGATTGAATTGCACTGGAATAGCGGAGCAGCTTTGTCAGAATCCAAGTAGTTGAGACATTTGGGAATTGCTTCTAGTCATCATGTTTTTTTTTTACCACCAGTCTCTCCATTCTTAGAATGTACGTACCGGTATACAGAGTTTATCACAAACACAGAGGAAGCCGAGTCGAGCGCTCAAATTATGTTCATTTAGCAGTTTCGACAAAGCACTGGCTCCCCTCCACCCACCTCTGTGAAGGTGATTATGAAAATTCCTTAGGTCACCACAACTGCACACACAATGGAGTGAATTGTACAGTAGCATACCTTAATGACAAATTAC
Source organism: Engraulis encrasicolus (assembly GCF_034702125.1). Classification (NCBI taxonomy): domain Eukaryota; kingdom Metazoa; phylum Chordata; class Actinopteri; order Clupeiformes; family Engraulidae; genus Engraulis; species Engraulis encrasicolus. The sequence goes on along the minus strand of NC_085875.1, from coordinate 41,430,390 downwards.
AAACCTAGAATTACCATAATTATCTGGCAGAGTGAGACTTTGAACTCAGAAAGGGATGGTTACGTTTCAGGGTCGGCTCTGCGGGCTTCAAAAAATGCATCACATGAAATAAACTTCTCAAGTTCCTTTTTCTCCTCACTGGAATCAAGCAATCTAGCTTCATGTTTTTTCCCTCCAAAACAAATACAGATCTAGTGCTCAGATACTGTTTTTGTAGGAAAGCCGAACAACTTCATCTTTCCCTTACAACCTTGCCGATCTAATCCAGATTACCACATAAAGACGACCAGCATGATTGAAAAATCTATAAAAACTGTACACTTAAATCTATTCACAAGTCCTTGCTTCACTTTAGCCTTGACCTTGACCTCATTTTCAGGCAGTTAAGCCTTCCACATTAACGCATACTGCACCCCACACTGGCCCCCCAGTCATTATGTTAACCTCCCTCACTACTTTGAACTTCAGGTCAGACCTTGAAAAGCAGGCCTTAACCTCCCACTTCCTGAGACCGCTGGGACCAGCAGAGAGAGAGAGAGAGAGAGAGAGAGAGAGAGAGAGAGAGAGAGAGAGAGAGAGAGAGAGAGAGGGAGGGAGAGAGAGGGAGAGAGAGAGAGAGAGAGAGAGAGAGAGAGAGAGAGAGAGAGAGAGAGAGAGAGAGAGAGGGAGGGAGAGAGAGGGAGAGAGAGAGAGAGAGAGAAATATCAAGGAACTCCCCAGGACTTCCTTCTGGCACCAAGCTGCAGCTGTAGTAAATCCAAGAGGATCTACCATAAACAAGACATGATGCTTGTCATTGTGACAGATTGTCAGCTCATGACAAATGGAGCAAGGCTTCCCCCCCATAAAGCAACCCGGCATGTCATTCAGCGCTTTTCAGCCTCGCCAGGCAACGTAAACAGGCGGACGGCACTGTGAGTTAAGTTATCCGTCGAAACCATGTTTGAACAGTGATGACAACCACCGGGTGTTATTTGTGTGGCTATTTTCTGCAGGGATATTTTCAAAAGGTTTTTAACACGTTTGAACACTGTGGGTATTGAGCACAGGGAGCTGAAATACCTACGGTACAGTACAGCGAAATTAAATAACCAGTCAGTCACACACAATGGATTGCCTGAAAACACACATTATGCTGAAGTGGCCATCAAGTGGCGACGTTTAATACCAACGCTCGCTGACCACCCTTTGCTGATGTGCTTCACACAGGGGTGTAAAACTTTGATGGGTGTGTATGTATGCAGCTCTACCCCAAAACTCTAATCATGTCTTAACTGCAATTAAGTAGTTCAAACATCCTACCCTTCAGCCAAACACATCAAAGGCGCTATTTGAAGTGCGCCAGACCCGTCTGAAGGCAAATCAAAGCGCTGTGAAAACTAACTCTTCTCCTTTCTATTAGTCTGACACCAATCAGCGTGTCTTGTGCCAAGAAGACCATGCCCAAGAACAGGTTGATTCTTTTAAAAACTATACTGTAATTGCTCATTTTACTGCCTGTGGAGCTAAGCAGCAAGACACCTCACTGTTTCTCAGTCTCGTTAACATGGATGTAACAAACACACTGAGTTCCGAACACATTCACACAGCTTAAAGAGACAATTTCAAAATCGATGGAGAGCAATACGGAGATCTATCATTTGTGGACTAATATTTTTTAGATATAATGCATGAAATGTACTGTACCAAGTGCAATTAGAGTTGGTTCTACAGTACAGTTGACTCTGGGACCAATAAGAGCACCATTGCCAGAATCTAATCTCCTTTTCAAAATGCAGATTTACTTAAAAAATGTTCAGAGCAGAAGACTTACTGTATCTATTGTATCTATTACATCGTCAATATGCGTGTCAAACATTAAACTGACAAGAATGAGATGCTTTGGATCAGCAGGATTAACAGGCATATAGAGGTGATAATCAAGATGATATGCTTATTAAATGGAAACAGATCTGTGGAATTTGTGGAACTCATGTAGAAATGATCTGCTTTTCTCCAACGACATACTCTTGAGGTACACCACACAACAGCAATGCTTCAAAACCCTAAATGGACATAAAAGCCTGCCTATCCTGTGCCCGAGTCTGAGGCCCTATAGATTTTAGTAATGCGGAGAGCATAGACAGAAGATTAAGAATTCAACAACTAAAACCGATTTCACGCTTAAACACAAATTTGCATGTAGATTTTTGACATTTACAAAATAAATGGAAAGAGATGCAGTTCACTGCACATTGAACGCCGCATTTGGTTAAGTGAGTAAGCCTGACATATCTAAGGTGTTAAGAGAGCCAGGCGACTCTATTTCTGTTGCCTAACATGTTCTCCTCAAGTGGCTTTCACGGTGCCCCTGCTGATAAACTCAACCCACACATTCCTTCCTGCTATTAAACTCTAGGGCAGTAACATCTTTTCTATAAGGTGAACTACTGAGGCAACTACACAATATGCAAATGCATGGCAGTATATGCACTGTCTTTCGATAACTTCAAGATCTGGGTCAGTGACAAATAAGGGTTTGCACTAGGAAAAATTAATGTTTCAATACATTACTCTAAACACACAGTCAAAATATACATTTTAGCAAACCTGATGATATTTTTAATGTGATGGTGAATTGCTTCTTATTCACTTTTTACAAAATGAATGTCTGGTTGCCCCTGAAATTGTGCAATGGTACAATGGCAATAAAATCTGCAATATTAGGTAGGTATTTACTTTCAACTACATAGTTCAAGTGTGATTGTCAAAAAAACAGTTACTTAATATCATTCCACCACTTGAAAAGAGATTATATTAGAATTCTTTCAGGATGGAATTTTATGTGACGTTCTGAACCCCTGTGGCGTTTTCTAAATCAATTCTGACAAAGCATTCTATTACTGAGAAAAAAAGTTGTCAGCACACTGAAATAGAGGACTGTAATTTAATCATTATTACATTTCCTGAAAAACTATGATATGAAAATGTTGTTTACACCAACTGACACAAACCTGTAACCAGTCTGTAGTGTAAAACAATATTAACGTCTAATTTTACATATGTGATTGTCTCTTTTAAACTTGTCTGTTGAAGTAGCAATATACAAGTTTAATCTGTACCACATAGCAATTGTTGGATACCCTATCTAGGTAGGTCATATGTTCATATGGTGCAATTTAGGTTTAGGTCAACATTTGAGATTTCACAGTCACTGGATGTTTAAGAGGGTATGTAATATGAATGTAATAGCATATGTGATATGACGTGAGCTGTTGCATCATCTGGCATGGCAAAATTTTCCTTCAAACTTTATAGGCCTTCTGATGGACACCTATTAAAGTTTGTGATCTGGATGTTGAGATTTCAAACATGTTTTAAAAATGAAAAGATTGTTGTACCATTTGCCATGCGACAAACACACCTGTCCATAGTATCAAAATGTCAAATTATCTGGATCTTGAGTACAGTTACTAAGATTGCCATGTAGCACCTACATTAATCAGGGGTTCATCTGTGTAATATCTTTTTCTGGCACGTGGTCTTATTACATAAATGAACAAAGTGTCTTCTCAAACTTGGTGCTTCATACCACATTGACAATTTAAAAGTCAACTTGACAGGCACAATTCCCCAAGTTAGACATAAAAAATGATGTCCTGTTTCTTTTTATTAATGGTAAATAAGACAAATGAAGGACTATGCCAAACTAGATCATCATCTGTTTTATCATCTGTCCCAAATTTATCCTGGCTTGGACATGTTGGAATAAGTTATTCGGTTCAAATTTTCTATCGTGGCACTATTGACATTTTCACCATTATATTCTCACTATTCTACCCAAATTCATAATAGTGCAGTAAGTTAAACTTGGTCTTCAAAAACATAATATATCCAAGTAATTTCTGAGAGTTTTTTCATTTTTTTATATTTTTATAGAAAAGCAAAGGAACCCCATGAAATTGCCATCACCTCATTGACCCAATCCTCAGTTATTAAAGTTTATACAGTATCTACAAATAACTACGCTTTTAACACAAGGACGGTTAGAAATAATTTCAAACACTCATACGGTATGTCAGCTGCTCTCTAGTTTTCTCAAGCACTACAGCTAGGCTATAATCCCCATTGCTTACATGTTACACATGTTGACAAAATGAGGTGCTTGAAGAGCATTAACCAATGACAGTGACATTGCCATTGATTGGTCAATTCACTAGGACATGGCATTCAATAACAAGAATTCCAGAAGGGAAGATGAGAAATATATATTTAAAGCCAATACAAACTCGTCAATTGAAATACTTTTACATGCCACAGGAGACTGATGCCACGCTGTCACTGAATACCCTAAACACCATTTCCTGAGACTGCTATCTTTGAAAACACTCGCAGATCCCTAGTTCCACAGGGGTCATTTCACGTGAAATCAGACACTTTGGGACCCGACCGACCCGGATTTCAATCATACTTGGTGTGCCTTTTCAGTAGCAAGGTAGCACCCCAGAACTGCATTGGTTTGAATCTGACACTAATATTAAGGGAGAAACAGACTAGGAAAGGTTCACATGTGAGGGTAGGACACTATACATTCAGCCTTGAATATATCAGTCAGTGTTAGTCACAAAAAGATGCCTGTGGTGTTGTTTGAAAGCTCTTTTCTGGCTCTACATATTACACAATCACCTTGGAATACAACTACTCTCAGAATATGAATTATGATAAATTGAAAAATTAAAAATTGAATATCTAAAAAACTCATATTTCAAAATGGCCAGTTCCTTGTCCAAACGTAGCCGGCAATGTCATGAGCAGCACCTTAAATGCTGGTGTTCGGTTTGTTATTCATTTCAGAGAGAAGTTGACTCACAAATATGGCATCATACAGACCACTTACTAATAATATGGTAATACCATAGTAGCATCACATGACAAAACAAAAACAAAAACAAAGATGGTCAGTGTCCATGGTCCCAGGTTTCAGAAACTAAGGCAGATGTCCATTTATACACACCAAATGATGATATGTGAATGTTTGAACATTCCTTCTCTGTGTACCTGTGCCATCTTCCCTTTACCATACTTAAAAGAGATAATCAATGGCTACACTCTCATTGTGTACTCTACCAGTGCATTTGAAGCAGCAGCTGTGTCTTTTGTAGATAATGTATAAGTACGTCCCGTTGCAGTTACAGGTTCCACTACCAGAAGCACATCCTGATGATCCATGACAAGTCTATCTGGTCTGAAGGGAAAAGTGAAGGATGGAGATGGCCCATGAGGATGCAGGAAGTTCAGTTTCACCTCTCCAGTGCTCGGCATACATTCCTCAGCACATGCTAGCCACCAGTGGCCATCATATACAGCTACAACATACCCTTTGATGCTTGAAAATGTAACACATTCCTTTACTGAGCTCACTCTTTCAACTCTGCCTTCTCTGAATGCTGAAAATGGCCAAACTTCCACTGTGTCCATTGACAATGGGCAGAAGCTGTGTAGTTTTTGAGTACCTGGAATAGTTCTTGCAGATTCAAACCTTTTCAACAGGTTCTCAGCTTCATGATGGTACATCTCTGTTGTGGCAAACTGGCAATAGATGTTCTTGACATTATCCTTGACAAATTCAAACAGTTGGTATGGCGTTATAATTTAATTGTCAATAGGACGTTGCAGACTTGCTCGTGCAGCAAGCCATTTAACTGTCTCTCCAACGCCATCACATGGACCTTTGCCATGTGATGTGGCAAAAAAGTGCCACTCTGCAGGTATGTGAAAATCTGCCTCGTGGTGGCACAAATTTGTTGTGTTTTTAAGGTTCTTATATTGTGCAGGAAGTCTGCAACGTCCTATTGACAATTAAATTGTAACGCCATACCAACTGTTTGAATTTGTCAAGGATAATGTCAAGAACATCCATTGCCAGTTTGCCACAACAGAGATGTACCATCATGAAGCTGAGAACCTGTTGAAAAGGTTTGAATCTGCAAGAACTATTCCAGGTACTCAAAAACTACACAGCTTCTGCCCATTGTCAATGGACACAGTGGAAGTTTGGCCATTTTCAGCATTCAGAGAAGGCAGAGTTGAAAGAGTGAGCTCAGTAAAGAAATGTGTTACATTTTCAAGCATCAAAGGGTATGTTGTAGCTGTATATGATGGCAACTGGTGGCTAGCATGTGCTGAGTAATGTATGCCGAGCACTGGAGAGGTGAAACTGAACTTCCTGCATCCTCATGGGCCATCTCCATCCTTCACTTTTCCCTTCAGACCAGATAGACTTGTCATGGATCATCAGGATGTGCTTCTGGTAGTGGAACCTGTAACTGCAACGGGACGTACTTATACATTATCTACAAAAGACACAGCTGTTGCTTCAAATGCACTGGTAGAGTACAAAATGAGAGTGTAGCCATTGATTATCTCTTTAAAGTACGGTAAAGGGAAGATGGCACAGGTACACAGAGAAGGAATGTTCAAACATTCACATATCATCACTTGGTGTGTATAAATGGACATCTGCCTTAGTTTCTGAAACCTGGGACCATGGACACTGACCATTTTTGTTTTGTTTTTGTTTTGTCATGTGATGCTACTATGGTATTACCATATTATTAGTAAGTGGTCTGTATGATGCCATATTTGTGAGTCAAATTCTCTCTGAAATGAATAACAAACCGAACACCAGCATTTAAGGTGCTGCTCATGACATTGCCGGCTACGTTTGGACAAGGAACTGGCCATTTTGAAATATGAGTTTTTTAGATATTCAATTTTTAATTTTTCAATTTATCATAATTCATATTCTGAGAGTAGTTGTATTCCAAGGTGATTGTGTAATATGTAGAGCCAGAAAAGAGCTTTCAAACAACACCACAGGCATCTTTTTGTGACTAACACTGACTGATATATTCAAGGCTGAATGTATAGTGTCCTACCCTCACATGTGAACCTTTCCTAGTCTGTTTCTCCCTTAATATTAGTGTCAGATTCAAACCAATGCAGTTCTGGGGTGCTACCTTGCTACTGAAAAGGCACACCAAGTATGATCGAAATCCGGGTCGGTCGGGTCCCAAAGTGTCTGATTTCACGTGAAATGACCCACAGGTATTTATCTGCGGTTACTTAACCACACTATTTTTAAGCTGAGTAAGGTAAAAATACACCACACTTCCACAATTCGCAGTGTAGTGTACACCAACCACTTTTGGAGCTCAAAAAAAGCATTTCCTTACTGCTGCTCACAATTTCAACAATGATCTCTAGAGAGGTACGAGATAAGATATAATCATTTTCTGTCCTTTTCCATTTTGATGTTGAAATTGATCTACTCATTGTAGGCTCACTGGTAAACTTGAAGGTCTGTACTGCTGCACGTTAGCCTCTCCGCCTGACTCTGCAGTTCTTCTCCCTCTGCTTAAAAATGACTTCATTTCTCCATGCTACTGTGTGACACCCTGTAGTTAAGTTATTCATATTATCCCAATGTAACAAGGCTTGTATGACAGCAAGACAAGGCAAGTTTATTTGTGGAGCTGGGATGAATCTCAACAGCCGTTAGACCTGTTCTACTGGGTACCTACAATAAGACTTCTATTCACAGACTCTATGCTTCACGTGACATGTGGATATGCATTTAAATGTTTGAATAGAGCTTAAATTGGCCATCACCGTAAGACCGCTGGGTTCTTCTGAATTCAGGTTGTACTACACAATTAGTATACAGTCCTGGCACTCTTACTAACACTATAACAACAGACATGAAGCTAGGGTGTATATTGAGAGTGCTTCACTGCCAACTGTAATTCACTCTCGCTAATATGAAGTGGAACAGATTGCTTTTGGTATGTCTCTTCATTTCTTACTCTATTTAATATCACCACGTCTCCATGAAAGGTCTGCCCTCGAAGCTTTTAGGAGATGATGGCATTTTACACATGACCAACCTCCACGTGCAATGGAGAAGAAGGGAACGCCTTTGTGCTTTTGGGTGGAAAAGATTATGCCAATTTCGAATTCCCGATGAACATGAACACGTTTTTGTGCAAACAAAACACACACACACACACACACACACACACACACACACACACACACACACACACACACACACACACACACACACACACACACACACACACAGGATATTACCGGATCTCTAATCTAAGGTCTTCAACTTGACATCTCACCTCCTGCTTGCACAAGATACACTTATGACTTTGACAAGAAGGTGTTCCTGTGTGAAGTGAAGTGGCATGTCACTTTGACCTAGATCTTCAGATTCTGTTTCACACTCAGTAGCAGCAGCAGCAGCATCACAAAAATCTCTCCAGCGCACTAGGAAAAGAAGAACTACTCTTCCTCACACTAGCGTAGCGGCCGAGCTCCCCAAGGACATCCGCTGATTATGACACCATATACCTAAAACATGAGATAATCCCCCCTAGAATACATGAAATGCACCGTAATCCTCCATTTTGGCAACAAAGAAGGAGGAGGAGGGAAAATATCCTCCCCTCTGGCATGTTATAATATTAACATCATACTTTCCTGCACGTGTCGACCTACACCGTCGATTTTGCAGTGCTGATTTAACACCTGAAGGTGCAAATCTAGAATACATAGGTATCAACTATGCTGTTCATTGAAACTGTGCTGCCTATAGCCAAATTTAATCTAGTCATGAATATTAAAAAAATAATAAACTAATATTTACTAGTATTACTAAAGTACAGCCAGTTTTGCAGCTAAAAACATCCATTTCTGGACATTCAAAATATCTGACATGGAGATGATCCACCTTTTCATGTACAGTAAAGTACAATTATCCCATTAATAATGAATACTTAGAATTTGATGGTGGAGGTAAGTATTTGTGAAAATGAAACATTTGTGAATGGGCAGCATGGATTCTGGAAAGAAACAGCTAAAAACTATTACACAGTGCACCTTTAAGAGAATGGAATCATGTATGCACACACTCTATAGAAGTGTTCAAAGTTGACAAGCCAAGTGTTGAATTCCCACTCAATAGAGTGCTAGTTAGTCCTACTCTGCAATCTATCTGTTAAATGAACTCTGCCAAATTCACTGTGCGGTGCCACACGGTACAATTGCTGGGGAACTTCACCGAAAGTGTCAGTCTGTCCCCTCTGCTCTGTGACATCCCACGCTTGGTAATTACACCCCTCTGGTGTGGTACCAAGCCTCTCTCTCTCTCTCTCTCTCTCTCCCTCTCTCTCTCTCTCTCTCTCTCTCTCTCTCTCTCTCTCTCTCTCTCTCTCTCTCTCTCTCTCTCTCTCTCTCTCTCTCTCCTCTAAAAATAAGCTCATTCACTGATGGGTACTTTGAGATTCGGCTTCTGGACTCCATGAGGTCATGTCCAGGTCACTAACCCTTTTTTTGTTAACCTGACTCTCTCTGTACCTGGAACAAAATTGCTTAGCTGTGAGACCTGGATGATGGTACAGTAGTTCTGGGGAGAGGGGAGCCTGGAGAGTGATGTACAGCTCTAGTGGATGTAGAAAGCTCTCGCGGAACAAATATGTCATGAGGCATCTCTTCTGCAAGCTCCACAGAAACCCCTACAGAACATCCAGAGACTGAAGGGCAGGCAATTCATGTGCTTATGATGCGCTGTCAGAAAATGTACTGTGGATGGCTCAATTCTCTCAGTTGCGCTAGTACAGAACAAGCACTGCTGATCTTCAAAGGTTTATGAAATCTACTAAGATTAACTGTTTTGTATTCCCATGGTCTTCAAGGCATACATGAGCCAAACAATTAGTTTTTTTTTCCTCAAAGTTATTGCTCATTTAACTATTGATTTGTTGAAGGACAAGTTCAGCAACAACCCTCTCAAAGGCATCTTAAGTTAATATGGCACTGCACGAAATTCACACCTGACTGCTTTGTCCTATTGACAACCCACCCCCCTTAACTCTGCTTCCATCTCAATTACTGGGCACACTGTACCCTTTCAAACTGCAATATTGTTCAGCTTAGCGAAATAACCTTCACAGTGTGCATGTGGATTCCCAACGATATCCACACACAACGCCATTAATCGGAAAGGAAGCTATGTTGTGTATGGATGAAGGCATATCCTCTGATGTGCCTGAGCACTAAAATCTCCTGTCGAACATCCAAGCCACTGGTGAATCAGACTGAAAGCATGATGTGAGTCAGACACTGGGAGAGCATCAGCAGTTCAAGTAGGGTTTTTTTTTCTAGAACGCATTTTAGACCATGCACATTAGTGATGGCCAGAGAATTGCAGAAGACGTAATAAAAGGGAAAGCACATACATGGAACACAAGACCACAACAAGAAAACAGGCCAATTAAATCGGCTAAGGGTCAGCCAGTCAACAAAGTGGATCCCCTTCTTTTTTTTCAAAAGTTCAATGATGTCTTCATGGAGAGGGAACAACATAATGAAGGGCCATGACATACAATCAGCCTGACATTTAGATGTGCCCCATAACTTTTGGTTGACCATTATTTCTGCTCTCCAAATGGTATGGACTGTTAAGTCACTGAACCATGACGCACAACAAGAGGCACTCGATTTGCTGTTAACAAGCCTGTGTATATAGGAGCAACGCATGGAGAAGGAAAAAAAAGAACTGTGCAGAAGAAACATGTTGAAGGAGGTCAGACTCAGTGTCTCTGATTTGCTGCACCACTTAGCTAAACAACTCATCAAAACTTAAGAGAAACGTCCTCATTGAGAGGAAATCTCCTGTGACATTACGCATGGCATTTCAGCGACGCAAACCGTTTATGGTGGAAATGAACAGGCAATGAAGACATAGCTGAGGATCATTTATGTGAAGTCTTCAATTTACAAGTGAGAAAATCACTCTCTCACACACACACACACACACACACACACACACACACACACACAAAAGCGCTGTGAATTTCGCGAAGCTTAATAATGAAGAAGCTCACAATGTCTCCCGAAATCCACCCGCCTCGAGGGAGAAAGTCTCCCGCTGTAAAATGTGATGGCCTGGGGTCGAAAGGCAACTAGAGACGATGTGAGGTGATATACATTATAGAGCGTCATGTGTGAGGGGGAAAAGGTTTAGACAACTTCAGCACAGCGCTGACATTCCGCCCATCTGATGTCGGAGCTGATATATTGCTCAGCCATCGGTGAATAAGAAGTGTCATCACCATTCTAGTAATGCTGCTCTTGGCTCTGAACTCGGCAGGTGTTGAGAAACAGCATCCATGCCGCTGGAATCGCAAAATCTGTGTGCCTACAGCCTACACTTTTTTGTAAAATATATTATGAAATAAACACGAACACCAATTGATAACGATGAGCAAATCTTCCAGCTCTGAGGGTAGAATCTATTGGGCGCAGCTTGTGCAGGGCGTATCACACAGATTCCGAATGTGCACCGAACACACCTCGCCTTTGCTTTGCCAGTATGCTAATTGCTCCAGAATCATGCAAATACAACACAAACTATCCCACCGGACGTATAATTACCGGGGTAACGCATCTTTGTATAACACACACGGATCGACACTATTATGGAATAAAAGTGAATGTTACACACTGCGTCGCACAACTGGTAAGAGAGAGGACCTGAAGACCTATTAAAGCATCATTTAACTACCCTCGACACACCACTGAGCCAAATGAGCCCAAAATGCATGATCCCTCAGCGGGCAACGACATGATAGCTGTTAACAGGATCAAATGTTTCTGCCTCGATACAGAGTAACGGCGATGCATAGCCATGCACGGAAACTGTAGTCTGGCTTGAGTGCAAATAATCAATATATTTATGCTTATTTCAACATTACAACCCGAAAACAGCCGGCTACTGCACATTGTCGAGATAAACACACAGGACAAACCAGAAATGGATCCGTTTCGTTGACCTGAGAACCAAAGGGGAGCATCGGCTTGGGATTAAAACAATTCTGGTCCTTCTTGGAAATATACTCCTCCTTTCGTGAAATATCGCTCTAGCGAGGGGTGATGGCGACAACAAAATCGCGAAAATCCACAGCTGACAAGACACGCTAAAACGGTGACCTACTTCCGAAGTAGCGTGCTCAAGACAATATTCATGCGCTGCATTCGCCAGACCTGCTGTTGCGCTGGGACATCTAGCTGGTAACACATCGTTAGATCGGTTAGAAACTGCGTGTTGGACACGGTGCTCTCAACAACCGAGGGACAATCCACACCAAGAAACTGAAAGCTTCAGCTTGTATAGTCTCGGAAAACGGCAAATGCTCATGGATGTCGGAATTTCCTCTGCTCGCAGTGGTGCCAGTATAGCCTAAAGCCCACTGCCCATGTCAACACCACTGATATTACGTAATCTACACCACTATGTTGGTCCCACCTTAAACTTCCACGAAAGCCACGGAAAGGTGATGTCGAAATCAATATTGATCCAAAAGTTTTGCGCAACTAAGAAAGTGCACAATCAAGATAACACATTTTTCTTCCTGAGTCAGGTCCAATCGCGCATACCCAGGCTATGGCAAAGCACATTTCTACCAATGGCAACAAAGGACCGTGTGACGTGTCTTTACCAAAAATGAAATAACCTTCCCGGTTATTTAGTTGTTGTAGGCCTACAAAGATCATTCTACATACATGTTAAAAGTGATCATCCTCAGTCTTGTGGATTCGCTGTAAGAAAGCCACCAACGACGGTCTGGGTCAGAAATTGAGGTGCGTGCTCCAATGAGTCTGGAGTGGAGAAGTGGGGGAGGGGAGGAGCGCATTTGAGGGATATTCCACCCTCCGCTTTGCCTATCCATCTCGTTTCCCCACTACTGAATGAGCTAAGTAACATATGACCCTTCAGCACACTTATGTTTCAAATAACACAATGACTGCATACATGGCTGACATTCATTCCTTCTTCTCCCAAAACGTGCAAGAAGACGCCTATTACAGTTTTATGAATGACTTGGAACTGGTGTTAATAAAACAAGTGTTCATTGAAATACACATTTTCATCGTTCTTTTTTCACCATTAGCCTACTCTTGAATAGCTTTACTAAGACAAAGCAGACAACTGTCTATTGCCATACATATCCTTCTACAGCCTATTTGCATATTTTATATCTACTGTTTATTTGAACATCTAACCCCAGAATTCGGTATTCAGTATTGGACACTTGTGTTTGTAATTCACTTAAAACTCATGCGAGTAGGCCTATATAGTAGGCTGTGTCTATGTAAAGCTACTGTGTTAGATATTTTTTAACCAAAAGAACGTAGCTAAAATTCAGCTAGCTCCGTCCTCGGCTCGCGCTCCAGTCTGGGAACTGTCCTTGGTGCTGAAATAAAGTCGCGCGTGATAATCGTTTCTGATTTTATCATTCTAGCCAACATGACGACCAACGGTTTACGATCAAAACAAGCTTTCACAAAATAAAAGAACACATAACCACAATATGGGGGCTATTATTTTGGCAAAATGTTGTTGAATATTGTTACGCCTAGGTGCACGAACTCTACGGTAGACTATTTTGTTAATGGCGCCATGAAACTTGCTTTTAGCAGGCGAAGTAGGACTGCTGATATTGATCCCTTCATTTTTGTAGGCTGTTATGTCGAATCTCCCCATTCAGTTAATTGGTGGGGATCTCAATCCACCCTGAACATCAGAAACTTAAGACAGCAGCTGTATGGGACTTTCACAATTCACAACAGCTGTTTCTCTTAAACAAACAACATATCAACAAACAAAGCAGTGAGGACTACATATGGAAAAACTAATACATCTTTAATTGCAGCAGATGATCTCTCACATTCTGAAGAGAGTGTAGGCTACCAACGCTGTGACTATGACAACTGCAGCAGCTTGCACCTGCTGAGTGGCTACACCCTGCAGCTATTACTGTCTGCTTTTTAAGAAAAAAAATGGTGTTTAAGAGCAAGGGATATTACTTACAAAATAACTGTGAAAATGTCCAGAGGGGGCAGGTGTACAAGGAGTACATTACACTGATTGTGAGTGACAAGGGAGGCTGGCTGGCTGGCTGGCCAACAGAGTGATTCGTTCGTAACAAAAAAAGCCTGTTCTTTTTTTTGGTGGTGGTGGGGGGGGGGGTTGATCTCAGCAGTGCTGCTGTGCTGTCAGAGGCGCAAGGTGAAGATCAGAGCGGCCTTCAGCGCTCTTAATGATGCGCGAGGACACAGCGGGTGGAAGGGATGAGTGGAGGAATGGAGGGGTGGAAGGAGAAGGACAAGAAGAAGGGACACGGAGCGGACGACTGAGGCTCAGGCTATCATCACAACCTTGTAGGCCTACAGCGCGAGGCAGTACAGAGGCCACCTGACTGGCAGGGTATTTCACAGGTAGGATACTGTGAGGCACCGCCACACGGCTCCAGTCTGTGGCTGCTTTACATCATTAGTCAAGATGACAAACCTGGTGCTGGAGGTGGATGGGTGGAGAGGAGAGGGGGTTGGAGGTGGAGCCAACGTCATTGGGCTGTCAGTGAGAGACGGGGCTGGTGGGTGGGTGGTGTGTGTGTGTAGTGTGTATGAGCAGAGGCGCATCTTGTCACCAGGCTAGGCAGTCAGCGGCTTGGGGCCCTCAAGCCCCTAGATGGTGAATAACAGCTCAGATTTGACCTCAAATATTCATTCTTTTGAATTTTCGCTTGGGGCCCCAGATGACCCTAGAGTCGCCTCTGTGTATGAGTGTATGTTATTGGCTCATTTGCCTGTCAGGGAGAGAGGTGGGTGGGTGGCTTGGCTGGGAAGGGCTGGGCTGAGGTAGAGTGAATGTCTTCTGGGTTTGGATAGGGGTGTAGAGGGAAGACAAGGGAAGGGGGTGGAGTGGACGTCATTGGTTGCCTGTCAGTGAGAGAGGTGGGTTGGTGGGTGAGAAGGGCTAGGGTGGAGTGAATGTCACTGGGTTTCAGTGAGACATGGATAGGGTGGGGTTGGGTGGATGGGGGGAGGGGGTAATAAAAAAACATTATGACGGATTCTTAAGTCATGTGAGGAGTAGGTGGCGGCGTTCTCACCACAGCTTTGTAAGAGGCAGCGCTTTTTTTGTAGGTCCTGTCAAATTAACTTCCCGCCCGGCGACCTCTTGTGTCGTGGAGAGCGCAAAAGGTCAGCCACCTGTCTGTCACTTAAAAGGGGGGCTGGCTGACCGGAAACGGACAAATCTGTGCCAACAGGGATTTAACCTCATCCCATCACTGAACACACATAGACTGTGTTTTCAAACAGAGACAGACTGACTGACACACATACACCCATTAACCAACACAAGCAACCCCACATCCACACAGACAGGCACACAAGACATAAACACACACAGCCATGCACACTCACATACTGTCACTTTGTCTCTGTTTCACACACACACACACACACACACACACACACACACACACACACACACACACACACACACACACACACACACACACACACACACACACACACACACACACACACACACACACACACACACACACACACACACACCTCCTCTGTTTCTGTGTTTCACGCACACATAAAAACATGCACACACAGCACCTACGTTTCTGTGTTTCACTGTTTCACACACACACACACACACACACACACACACACACACACACACACACACACACACACACACACACACACACACGCACACGCACACACACGCACACACACACACACCATGTCATTCCACAAGCTGGTGAGCATTTGCAAGCTAGGATCAGGAAGGAAAGAAATAAAGGGAGAAAAAAAATAAACAAACATTCCATTTCCGTTGGCTAATCGTCACGACGCACACACGCTGACAGGTCCATGCCACCCATCTGCACGCTGACATTTAGAGCCGTGACGGACGGACAACCACGCAAGAGCCAGCGGATACAGGGGGGGCGGGCTGTGGTCACAGCTGACTGTCACCCACTGACTCACACAGCGTGGGGAGAGAAGGGAAGAGACCAGACCTGGGCATCATCACTGTCTACGTATGTGCTGGGATAATATGTACGTTAAGTCTATGTCTATGTCTGCATGGGAAAGTAAGAAACATAATTTAAATTCTTTGTATGACCAGCGCATGTTAAGAAATGGACAATAAAGCCGACTTGACTTGACTTGTATGTTCTTGTTCAAATAACAAAATAAATAGATGAATCAGCATTTGCTTGAGCAGAAAGAGAGATACCGGTACATCCATCCCATACAGTCAGGCAGACAGACACACACAGACACACGCACAATTTCGACAACACATTGGACCACTTTCCTGGTGTTTAGTGGGGACATTTGGGTCCTCACATGGGCAGCTACGCGCACGCACACACACATGCACACGCACACGCACACACACACTGCCCTGCCCGCAGCCACTGATGGCCAGACTGCCATTACCTCCCCTCCTTCACCCTGGCCCAGCCCGGGTAATCTATCCATCAAATGAGCCGCCACTCTCTCGCCGCGCAGGACATGCTACTCATGTTCCCCTTTCAGTAGCAGCAGCGCCATCGTCACTGTCATTCTCACAGGCAGGGGCATAGCAGCAAATTGTGGGCCCTATGTACAATCAGCTCCAATGGACCCCTCCAGCCATATATCTTCATAAATTAGATTGTGTGTGGGCCCCGTACATACTGTACATGGGGCCCTGGTGACTCAGCCACACCTTACCCCCCTGTACGACACCCCTGCTCACAGGCAAGGGACAAGGAGAGATGGTGCCACTTCCAGAGACAGAGAGAAAGAGAGGCTGGCTGGCCTGAGTGAACCACCAAACCTTACTGCCCAGCCGCCTTTAATGCCATCGACCTGTCACCGTCATTTACGGCACAGGACACAGGACAGGACAGAGTGACCACGGGAGAGATTATCTGTTTTTTATTTTCCTTTTTCTCTTTTTTTTATTTGATGATGAGTTTGACCTCTGCTCTGAGGGGACGGTCGTGAATAGAACATCACTTGAAAACACGAGGTCAAGAACTGGTCGCTCTGTCGCGCCACCACACATAATCCTATTTGCTATTAATCTGCTTGATAAGATGATATGCATCAATTTGGTGTAGTGGTGTGTGGTGATGGTGGCATAGGCAACTGCCTTGCGGTCTCTTACACACACACACACACACATTCAGCCAGCTCATAATCTCACACCAAGAGTAAGATACTGTAGCTCTGTGATCCTCTCCATCTTTCTGTCTCGCTCCTAGGTTTGATCCCAAGCCAAAATGGCTGCCAGACTGTGTTTTACTGGGGGAACCACAAATTCGTGCCTGCTTGCAGACAGTAGACTGTAGACTTCAAAGTATTACTCTCCCAGGTCCCAGACTGGCCTTGGTCATATCCCAACCCTACCCAGGGAAGCTGACAGAGGAGGACAAAGAGGTCAGTTGTCCCAGGCCCAGGGAGAGCAGAGGCCAGAACTGGGCCCCCATTACATTGTACATATTGGGTGTGGGGAGCCTTTTATATGACTTTCTCCCAGGGCCAGTCAGAGATGTCAGGGGCCCTGCCCTGCCCTGACCCTACCTCATCTCTCTCTCCCATTCCTGTCATAATCTTCACTTTCCAATCAATAAAGGTACAAAAGCCTCTAAAATATATAGTGAGTCATCTAGAAAAAAAATGCCACTGTGACTTGAAAGGTCTGCGGAGACACCATTCAGTGTTGCTTTTGTGTGTCGCGCACAAGTAGGAAGCTGACCAGATTGGCCCTCCTATTCAGCGTAGCTGTGGATGATGACGCCTGACCATGAATGGGATGAGTCATACAAGTCCCTCCTGTGTTAGAGTCTGTTTTGAATCTTAAAAATATTAAGACTTGTGTAGCTCTACATTCATCAAAGCTACCCCTCTTTACAGGTGGATATACTGTATGCATGTACAGTGCAATTTTACAGTGTAATATTACGAATGTATAATCTTGTGTAGACCTGTGTTTTTCAAGTCGACCCCTCTCTACTCGTGGATGATGTACAGTTTGTGTAATGTAATGAATGTAGTCTTTGACATACATAGATCTGTATTTATCAAGTGGACCTCTGTCTACTCGTGGATGTACCTATGTACAGTGTACTGCTATGAAGCTTGCTTAATGTAGACCTTTATCCAGGGGCGTTGATAAAAAATGTGGGCCCCATGAAAGATTCAAATTTTGGGGCCCCAAAATGACAAATTATGTTATCAGCATCCTTCCAGGGCCCTCTCAGAGCTGTCGGGCCCTTAGAATCTGTAACACTTTACCCCCCCTCGCGGCACCCATGCCTATATCAAATGGACCCCTCTCTACTTGTGCATAAGCTGGTGTGAATGTAGTGTTGTGATGTAGACCTGAATTTGGATCAATGACTGTTATTTTTTTGGCTCAGCCGTCAGGTTGTACAATGACAGCTAATGCCTATAAATGAATTAGTAATTGGTAATTAATGTACAAGTGATGAATATGCTTATCTACTGAAAACAAATCCATAATATAGTGGCATTAGCTGTGGCTGGCTGCACCACCCTGACTTGTGCTACTACTAGTAAAACATCACTGACACATTTATCAAATCATGCCCTTTTTGCTCTTGGAGAGTGCACAGTATACTGTAATGCAATGATGAATGTTCTGTAGTGTTTGATTTCTGGAAATGCAGCGTGCTGTTTATCAGATAGACCTTTAGAGGACCTGTGGCTATAAATGCTGGCTATAATAACAGCTCCTCAGCCCTCTGAAAAGGGGGTCAGTGGAGCTGCTGACCTCTGAAGCTTGCAAACAAATCACCCCTTACAACTTTCACCTAACCAAACACGCACTCACACGCAAAAGGAAACACACACGTACGCATGTCGCATGCACTCACACACACTCCCTCTCTCTTTTTTCCCCCTCTCTCTGGCACACACACACACATGCACGCATAAGTACACACACACTCACATACATACCACGTGACTGTTTACATGGGAAGTAAACAGCGTGCTATATTTGCGTTCCTTCTTCTTCCCACTCCACTCCACCCCTCCACCACCATCCCACCACACAGGTGCACAATAGCTCACCTCTCTCTAGCTCACCTCCAGAGTCGTATACTAAAGTGGAAGTACTCTCACAGATGCAATTTAGGGATGCAAACGATTAATCGATTAATCGGCTTTAATCGATCAATGCATTAACCGATTAAAAAACATTAATCGCAATTAATCGACAAATAAACTGACAAGAGACCCAGGTGAAATGGGCATGTGAAGAGTGTGTGTGGAAAGGGGTGTGAAGAGTGGGAATATTTAAATCACCTTTGGATTAAAGAATTGAAATATAATTAATTTAAGTGTGGTATTTTATCTCAATTTCTAATTACATTTTTTAGATTTAGTAGGTTTTTTTTCGAGAAACATTTAGATTTCGGGGGGAAAACGTTGCTTATCAATTTAGGCTAATCGTAAGGCGATCGATAAGGCTATCAACTAATGATTAATGAATTAATCGATAATTTGCATCCCTAATGCAATTACAACACCAGTGGTATGATATTGCATGGTTTCAACTTAGTAATACCATGTTACTAGTGTTGTAATCACATCTGTAAGTGTGCTTCTACTTCTACTTTATACAACTCTGCTCACCTCCCTCTAGCCTAGTGTTTCTCAACGGGGGCGTTGGGGAGCTCTAGGGGGGCATTGAGAAGGATACAGCTGAGAGGGGGTGGAGCTTAGTTGCCATTGGGGGTCATTAGTCCGTTTCATTTTTTAATACTAAAGGGGGCATTGTCAGGTTTATGATGAGGTGAAGGGGGGGGGTGTTGGTAGGCTTGTGATGAGGTTAATGGGGCGTGTTTTTTTTTAAAGCTTGACAACCACTGCTCTAGCCACTTACGATACACTAAGAAGTACAGCTATGTACTCCAAACAATTGCCACCTGTGTCTAATGGATGCAAACTAGCAGAGTTCGTTGTAGAACGTTAGTAAACCTCCCTCCTGAAACCTCATTCAGTATACTGTAGGTAGCACTGAGCTATCGGACTGGACTTTTAGCTGAGCGGTATCTAGCTGTGCCTCCCATGCCCGAACTTGAGTGTTGACTGGTAGTGTTGAGTTCGAGTCCCGAGCGCAGGATCACCTGGGTTATATGTGCTCATGTCAAACTGCTGAAGCCCTGTAGCCCTTTCATGCAGATGGGAACATGTGGTCCCAGGGAGTGAGCTCCCTGACCTGACCGCTGGAAAAACCTAACCTAACGACTTCATAACAATATCGCTATGACATTACTGAGAGCCTTAAGTAACAGATTTAATTGGGCTTTTTGGAGATAGGATAGTGAAGACTATGACAGGAAGCGAGTGGGGAGAGAGAGACAGGGAAAGGTTGGCAAAGGACCCGGGCCGGAATCGAACCCTGGTCATCCGCGTAGCAGACGAGTGCCCTACCATTAGAGTCACGGTAGGGCCTTAAGTAACAGATTGAAGACAATGTCATCACAACAAGCTCATAACAGGGGCTCTGCATGAAAGGATGAGTCAGAATGTTGTACACAGAAAAACAATGTTAATTCAACACTTAGAGAGTACTGTTGAACCAAATACATCCTAGAAGATGTTAAGTGTTACATTAGCATGCATATTGTGCTGTGTATGAATTGTGCTGTACAAATACAGCTATTACACAGAAAAAA
>NC_085875.1:41402269-41404769 GCF_034702125.1 Engraulis encrasicolus | reverse complement strand
TTAGTACTTTTATTTGGATCTCACCAAGAAGGCAAACGTGCCCACGCACACGCACACACACACACACACACACACACACACACACACACACACACACACACACACACACACACAAAGATAGATACCCAAAAGCTCTAACACAGACCAAGGGCAACTGCTGTGGTGTGTGTGATGCTGCTGAGGTATTAAGCCACAGAGAGCAGAAACAGCTTTTTCCAAGCGAGTCCACAGATTTTTCACAGTTTGCCTTCTCTCGAGGTTTTCTCATCTCGATAAAAGGCAGCCGTCGAAGTTCTGGGGGGAGGGAGGAAGTAAAGGGAGGAAGCCTGGGAGGCAGAGATGTTCAGTGGGGGGAGGACGGGGAGTGGTGGTGAGGGGGTTTAAGACCTATGATTCTAACACTCTGAAAGACCGCATCACAGCAGCATACCATATATCGACAGCACAGAACCAACTCAGCTTGGCACAACTCGGAGCAAATCACACACACGCATGCACACACGCACCACATACACACACACACACACACACACACACATGTACAGCCCCACACACACACACACACACACACACACAAAAGTGTGCGCACGCACACATGCACAAACAATTACAGAGGAGGTCAAATCAGAGTGCTAAATTTAATTTGTTTAAATCTGTTGAATTACCACTGCAAAAATGAGTGTGCACAAACACAGAACAGAACAGAACAGAACAGAGCAGTGCAGAACAGCGCAGGGCAGACCGGCAGGCCATGGAACAATGATTAAAACAAATACAGTCCCTTGCAACCAGTCTGCACTACCCACCCCCCACCAAAACCACCAAAAAAATCCGCAGAGTCTAGACAACTCCTGTGCAAGGTACAGCATGGCATTGCAAGAAGAGAGCACACACACAAAAAAGGTGTGAGCCACTTTACTTTCCCCCGCCGTTCCCCTGGGGGAAAATGATCCTTTACCCCAGCTGAGGTGATCCCACTGATCACTGATCGCTCCCTCAGCCAGCCAGCCAGCCAGCCAGACGTTCATTCATTCGTTCATTCATACACACATGCATTACAGAGCACTGCTCGTAACATCAAGACGACCAAAAAGACATCTGCTCTTGTACTTGAGGCCAGACAACACATGGGACCTTTTTTGGCATACTGTAGGCTCTTGTTTTCTCGCTGAAACCTAAGAGGGAGCAGCACATGAGTAAATCATTGGAGAGCCGAGGGGATCGGGACAGATTGCTGTAAGAGAGACAGGCGGCGTGGAGCGGAACGGCAGCCCTTTTTTGCATTTTGCAACACTTTGACTGACAATACGGTTGGGTGATTAACTGGGGAAAACGGGTAGAACTTGACCAAAGCAATTGTTTCTGATGCCTTCGCATAGACAGGTCTGTCAGACTGCCGTCTTGAAAGTGTTTGTCTCCAAAAGTTGATCAGTGTGTGTACCTTTTGTTGAGTGTAATCAGAGACTATTAAGGAGGAGACGGGTCATCAGGAGTTTTTTCTGGAATCAATATGATGTGAGGGTCTAAGATGCCATGTCAATAAGCTGCCATGCTCCTTATTTAGGAGACCAGGGTTCAGAATGAAAAGAGCTCAATGGGGCAATTTTAAAAGTCAAGCCCATTTAACCCGTTAAGACAGGGCGTTATAAATGTACTGTTACCAGAATGGCAATGACCAATTCCTAGTGTATTACTAAAGGCCTTGTGTCAAGTCATAGTAGTGTAGTACTATGGTAGTCAACTTTTCAATGACTATTACAGCGTGCCACAGGAGGTACGGCGTGCCTTATGGAGCTACGAGAACGGAATCAATCCCACTTTGCTGCACTGGTGACATGTATTCAAGTCACACTTTACAGTAGATGGATTGATTGTTGAGCGCTAGCACTGTTTGTCTTGATGTACAGTTCAGGCACAGCACCTTGTGATTTCTGGACAAATGATTTGACAACATCAAAACTAACCATGGTTTTACCACGGTTTATAATTATTCATTAAATTACATTAACTACTGCTTTTCTATCCAATGCACATGGGTAGATGAAAGATAAGCAGCAAAAAACTATTTTTTCACAAAACGTTTTATAATAGGCAAAGAATTATATGTCTACGTAGTGCGGCAATTAATCCTTCAAAATATCCAAGAGGTCACAATGTTGTTCTATTAATTGATCATTTATTTACGTTGATAAAGCAATTAGCTGTAAATATGTCCTTTGGTGTGAAGTTTAGAAATATATATATTAAATAATGTTGAAATAGCAACATGGTGCCACTGGTTACAATATGCCTGTCGATACCAGGGTGAGAATTTCAGATCCCACGACAGCTAAACAACTGTGATGCATGACAGTTCAGGAAATAAAAAATATGAATAGATGAGTGTTTTTTTATGTCTTAGGAGTGAACAACTGCTGCGATAGGCAGTCACTGCAGTAACCATGACATACCATGGTAAAACCATGGTTACAGTAAAACCATGGACGATTTTTATTAGGGA
>NC_085875.1:41379769-41397269 GCF_034702125.1 Engraulis encrasicolus | reverse complement strand
GAAGAGCTATAAAGTGTGAATGAAAATGTTTACATGTCGGATGACACTTACACCATTTGACATACCTTGACTGTGAAATCTCAAATGTTGACCTTTACCTTAACTTTTAATAAAAGCCACTTATTTTGTATGTTGTTGTTGACCCATACGGAAATGTCAACATACAAATACAGTAGTCAGCTTGCTAGTTAGGGCACCCAACGATTGGTATGTGGTACAGATTATTATTTTTTTTCAATTTTAGAATGATTTGTCTTTATGCATCAATATCACATGAAATTCCATTCAGAAACAATCCCAATCTCTTTTCAAGTGATGCAATGATATTTGAAGTAATTAAGTAAATAAGTTTAAAAAGCTATTTGACATTTCATGAAACACACAGAAACACAAAATAAACACTTTAACAAACCTGAAGGAAGCATTTAGAATTATGTAGTGAAACATTTTAGAATTTCTCATTGTGCAAACCCTTATTTCTCACTGACCCAATAACTTATGCATGGGTGGATGGATTTTCATCAAAACTTGTGTGTTAACACTCGATAACACAATAGATGCAGCACATTGCCTGATTTAATTTTAGAGGCCAACACTTTCACATGACTTTGAAGGTGCCTGCCTTTTTGCCTGCATGAGAACTTTTGAACGGATGGTCCGAATTTCCCGAAAGCTTGTATACTGAATTAAGGGTACAGTGTTAAGAGTTACTGAGTTACGTGATTAAACTTTGAAGGTCTTTGGAATTGGATCCCTTTAAAGATGGCCAACTTTCAGGATGTCCACAGAGGCATCACAATCAACGTTTCGGCATAGAGTTCCATCCCATTTCAATTTACACTGAGTTTGTATGTAGTTGAATAATGTGAGAATAAGAGTACATGGTCTGGGTTACAAAAAGCATATATTCATCCATGAGCCCAACCGAAAAAGAAAATGATGAACAACGGGAATAAGCAGCCAAGGCCCTCTCTTAAAAACGTACCCACTTGAACCACAAACTCGTCTAAAACATAGGCCTACTTGGCATTTATAATAACATAGCTGACGAACTGGCCAAAAACACTAATACAGTGGTGGGCTTCGCAGAAGTATGCGTGGTGTATTATTACACATCATTTTCTTTCGTAGCCTCAGTAGCGAAGTGCTGTTGCCAAATTGGAACCACTTTGGTTTGACAGGAAAAGGGAAAGAGAAAAGAGCACTCAATATTGCGGGAGGTAATTTTCTAATGTAGTCGCCACATTAATGGAAGTCCAATGGAATTGACACCCGACCTCATTGGGCCGCCGCCACATTTTAAATAACCAACAGCACAGGACAGGACAGGGCAGCACCTCTCTCACACCGACTACGCCAGCAGTGTTAGACAGAGAGAGAGAGAGAGAGAGAGAGAGAGAGAGAGAGAGAGAGAGAGAGAGAGAAGAGAATTATAGAGAGGAAGAGAGAAATGTGGAAGAAATGCATAATGGAGGATGAGAGGAAGAAGTGAGGAAGAGTGAGAAGGAAGGAGTGGAAGGCACAGAAAAAGAGACAGGGAGAAGGCAAGAGATACAAAGAGGATGAGAGAGAGAGAGAGAGAGAGAGAGAGAGAGAGAGAGAGAGAGAGAGAGAGAGAGAGAGAGGATGAGAGAGAGAGAGAGAGAACACGAGGAAGAGAAGAGAAAAGGAAGATAATATAGTGTAGAGGGAAAGAGAGAGAGAGAGAGAGAGAGAGTAAGAAGGAAAGAGAGAGCAAGATACATAGAAATCCAGTTAGGGGAGAAGGGAGAGAAAGCACAAGGGGAAAAGGAAGAGTGGAGCGCAGTGGGGCCTCGCGCCAGCAGGCCACTTTTGCCGGGTGAATAGGATTATGCATGGACTTCATGTAGGCCTATGCTTTAGACCCCTTATTCATAATGGATTACAAATGAGCGGTCCCAATTTATGAGAGCCAACAACAACCCGAATGGGCCAACAGTGGCGGGTGGGCATGGGTTTGTGGCCCAAAATCTGACGAAGGGCTCACACAACGCATCTGCACAGTGAGTGATAGTTCAGGCCAGTATTACAGGTAGTTCAACATTAAGAGGGTTAAATTTAAGAGTTATTGAGAAGAGAAGAGTTGAATTAACACCACAAAGATTTACTGCGTGGAAGTGGCTTCTGTGCCATTATGTTTGTCAGGAATAATTTATTAGCCATTAAAAGACACACTGCCTCTGTAATAATCATGACCTTTGCTCTGCAGTGCCGCATTCACTGGCTTGAAGGAACGGAAGGCGGGTGAAAAAGAAATGGCTGTTGCTGTTACCATAAAGATTTATTAGCTATACGGCAACTGATGGCTTTACACTGATCCATAATAACACATTTTGCAATGGGATCTCGCACGTTGAGTGGCCACCGTTATTAGATTACACTATGTTGAGTCAACTTCATTGTCATCATCACACATGTATTAGAGAATAAGGAAATTCAGTTCAGTAAGGGGTATGTAGACTTGTTGTTGGTGTTAAGGGATTAGGGTTAACACACAGTATATGTGTGGACGTTTAGGACCACACTCTCTCTCTCTCACACACACACACACACACACACACACACACACACACACACACACACACACACACACACACACACACACACACACACACACACACACACACACAGAACCTGACAGACAGGCAGGCAGACACACAAACACACTGCAATCTTTCAATCTCAATTCTTTCATACACCTCACATCATGCTGAACACGCATAATCACCAAACATTTCTACTTATTTCTCATATGGAGGCTTTGTACATCCACATGTATTGTCTTCTTCTTTTTGTCTCAATCTTTTCTTCTCGCTCACTAACCAACACGCCAACTAAAGCAGCCTTCATGTGGCAACTGTTATGTGCATACAATTCCAGATCTCTCTCTCTCTCTCTCTCTCTCTCTCTCTCTCTCTCTCTCTCTCTCTCTCTCATTCGTAGTAAACGCGTGCGCTCACACGCACACAACTATGGTTCCCCTGACACTTAACCGCAGCAGTCGTTAATTACTACGTAGTTACATTATAATGCAAAACAAAATGGCTGTTCTGTAAAACAATCATTTTGGACATTTCTATTAAAGTATCTCACCACAACCTTAACACTTGATAGGATAAGTTTCACCTCGTTACAGCTGAAACAAAATAGGCCCACGAGGACCACTAAGGAAAGCAGAACCACCTCGCCACTCGCTCATCCAGAAGCACACACAAGTAGGGCAGAAAATTAGCTGGATTTGTGGGTGCTGCTCCGTTGATGTTCGATGCAACCTGGTCGACCACAACATGTCAAGTGAATGTGTAAAAATCGGAGAATCAACATGCAAAACACCGAACCTCTCAATCCTCTCCAAACTGAAAGGATGTCACGGTACAACTGCAGACAGACCGCACGTCTTTCGGACAGAGCGAGTTGGGGGAAAACCGTCACAAGAAGTGCGAGCGTGCGTAATCATTTTTACAGCAAATTAAAGTTTTCACACAAGAACTCAAAGAGCACATACAAGACAATGTCACCATTTCGCACATACCTCATTGCAAAGCGCCGTGGGCCATGGATCTAGAGGGTTTTTTTATGGATATGAAAACATAGGCTGGAGTTGCGTAGTGTCAGTATTCCAGTTGAGGCGTTAGTCCAACTCGGAATCGGCACCTAAACGCGCATAGTCCGGTCTGGCTTCGTTCGTCGATCCAAGTGCTAGAAACAGCGTGAACAGCCAGATACAACTGACTTAGCGAGTCCTAATTATCGAGTACAGCCCTCGCTTACTTTTTCACGGTGCATGTTTTTTTACATAACAGCATCATCCGCTTTCTCCGTGTTGACGCATCACATGGGCAATATGGAGTGCCTTAAAGGGCCACGCACAAGTGCAACGCCGATCAATCAAATGAAATGAGCCGAGATGAGAAAAAAATGTACAAACTTCATTAACACCATGAACAGAACTTATTGTCTATTAGGTGACTGGCCGTCTAGGCAATTCCACATGATTCTGATCTGGCGGTGGAGATAGTTTGAATAAACGTTGGTCATAGGCAAACAAATGGCCCACCTGCAGACAAAAGGTGCAGACAAAAAGAAAAGGTTGATTTTCTCTCTCTCTCTCTCTCTCTCTCTCTCTCTCTCTCTCTCTCTCTCTCTCTCTCTCTCTCATAGTGATGTCAGCACTATGGCCAAGTGTTTTGGGTAGCTTACAAAAAGTGGGTGGCTGGATGAAATAACCTCTTGACACAGCTGAAGAAAATGTGTCTGCAACAGTTGAAGACTGCCCCACAGTTCATTATGAGGACAGTCACTCACTCTTGTATGCATAGATAATACACATTGCATGCATTACAGAAAAGTGAAACTGTGCAGATTAAAGAGGAGCTGAGAAGAGAATGAGAGAGAGACACCAGCTTCACAGGAGCAGCGAGGGATGAACTGGAGAGACTGGAGATAGGAAAATGGAAGAAAATGAAATGCAGGTAGCATATGGTATGAAGGTGCTTTTTTGCTTCTTTTTTTTTTTTTTAGCTCGAAGACATGTCAGTATTCTAGCGTTTAATGAAAGCAAAACTACAATTAGAATATTCCAAAAATATGCACAGAAAAAACGTACAGGAGTTTCCATGGATGTGTTTACATCAAATTCATCTCAGCCTTTAATACGAGAATATCAGACCTCATCCCCTGGTGCTCCCACTGCTCCTGGATCAGACTTTCTTGTCAGTCGACCCCAGCAGGTAAAACTGGTGCCGGCTCCCCCCAGGGCTGTGTGCTCAGCCCACTTCTCTATTCGCTCTAAACATAGAACCGCAGCCCGACTCAAGGTTGTTAATCGATCCTTCCCCATCTCTTACTCTTCCCCCAGATCTCCTGTCTCTCTCACTGTCCTGTCTGATCAAGTGTAAAAGCCCCCCCCAAAACATAATTTGCTGTCATCTACCTTCCATAACCTCCACCTACTTCTGTTATCTCAGCCGGGCCAGACACATCCTAAAAGACATTACCCATCACGACTTACATCGGTTATACCTGTTTCTCTGTCAGACGCTACAGGTCCATACCCACGAGAACATACTCTGAGACAGCTTCTTTCCCAATCCCAAAGATGTCACAGCACTGGGCTCAATGTTATGCTAAGTGCTGTTTTTCACAATGACTCTGTACTACTTCTACCTCACAATATGATGCTTACCACTTGGAGATATGTCATGTCTTTTACTATACCTCCCGCTCTACTAACAGTTTGAGACACCTCTCAAACATGAAGTGGAAGTGGTTTCAAAACCAAGACCAAAACTATTTGGTGCAATAACACAGAAGCAATGTACTTTCAATTTGAGACACCTCTCAAACAGAAACTGAAAATCACTAGTGGTTTCAATCTCACTGAAGAGGGACACCATTGGCATTGCAATCAATATGAAGATAGACCAGGATAATGTCTAGAGGATGTCATTTATAATTATGCTGAGTTTTAGGCTTGAAGTCCCAATTTCAGAAATCTCCAATGTCATGTTTCCCCCACTGATTTCAGTCTCACTGGTTTGTGCTCGTTCACAGATTTCTGAGACAATTTCATACACTTGGCGAAGTGTTAATTACCATGTTATACATGTTATTATCATGATATTACACAGTAACAGGTCGAATCTCAGTTACATTTGAACTAAGATATGCTGACATGTTACGCAAAACATGCCAGCTCAATTATGATAGACAACATCTCTGCCGTTTTTACTAATGTTTCTTTTAAAGATTTTTTGGTCTTTTTGGACTTGCTAGGATTTGCTAGGACAGTATGAGAGGTGGACAGGAAGCGAAGAGACGGGGAGGGGTTGGCAAAATGACCCGCGTCGGGAATCGAACTCGGGTCAGCCGCATGGCAGGCGAGTGCCCCACCGGTTGACCACGACAGGGCCAGTTTTTACTAATGTTTCAATGTTTTTGTTTTACTAGTTGAGTTTGCAAAGTACTGTGGGTAATTGCAGCTTCCACTCTGCGTAGTGAGGGTCTCACCCTCATTCCAAATTACTAAAGAGGTAAAAGCTGCACTCTACACTTTCATGTGTCTACCCACAAAAACGGACCGTTGTGGGTGAAACTGAGTGGAAGTGGTAATAATGGGACGTGACCTTACTATTTATTTTTGAGACGGGAGTGTACAGTGGGGGTTCTGTCCAGTCACAAATCCTCCTAAGTCAGCCAAATGCCCAGACGTATACCCCAACCTCTAAAGAAAACCTCCTTGTCTGAGCTGTAATACTCCAGTACAGTGGAACATACACCCCCCCACCCCTCCCAAATCCTCCACGCACCTTATCCACTCCACCCCACTACGTAATTAATTACATCACACCACCTCTCTCCATTCCTTGTCTTGAACAGATGCTTCTCCAAGTCAGTCAAACACCCCACCCCATCCCACAGTCCTTCACACACCTCCACCTCCACTCACTCTTCACCCACCCAGATGAACTCCCCTCCCAGCCAGACAAAAAACCCCAACACATCAGCCCTCCACACATTCCCACCCACACCCTCATCTAGTCAGCAATTCTTCACGTCAGTAGTAGAACAACCCAATCCCCAAGACACTCCTCCCTAGCACAAACACACACTCAGACACACCCATCCCATCCACACCACCCATCCCCACCACACACCCCAACAAAATCCTCCAACTGACGTCTCCACCCTCCCCTCCTCCACTCCTCCAGCCCCACTTGCCCCCCTCCAGTCTGAGCAGGTGGTGTGTGGAGTGGCTCTCGTCTTGGTGCTGCTGGTGACGACGGCTGCACTTTCTCTTGCTACCCAGGCTGCTGAGGGAGGCACAAAGGTATAGCAGAGCCCAGCCCTGCCCAGCCCAAATCAACACAGCAGAGCACAGCCCAGTCAAACGCCCTGTCATCTGAGAGTGGAGGACACAGCCACAGTGATCATACGTACTGTACACACAGATGTGTAGGGGTGTGTGTAGTATTGTGTGTGTGTGTGTGTGTGTGTGTGTGTGTGTGTGTGTGTGTGTGTGTGTGTGTGTGTGTGTGTGTGTGTGTGTGTGTGTGTGTGTGTGTGTGTGTGTGTCTGCGCACGTGTGTATGAATGCATATTATGTGTAGTGTGTGTGTTTGTGTGCATGTGTGTGTGTGTGTGTGTACGTGCGTGCGCTAGTGAGAATGGAGGACACAGCCACTGTGATAATACGTTCACACAAATGTGTAGGGATGTGTGTTTGTGTGTGTGTGTGTGTGTGTGTGTTTTGGTGTGAGTGTGTTGGTGTGAGTGTGTTGGTGTGTGTGTGTGTAGTGTTTGCGTGTGCGTGCGTGTGTGTGTGTGTGTGTGTGTGTGTGTGTGTGTGTGTGTGTGTGTGTGTGTGTGTGTGTGTGTGTGTGTGTGTGTGTGTGTGTGTGTGTGTGTGTGTGTGTGTATGTTGGTGTGCGTGCGTGTGTGTGCGTGTATGTGTGTGCGTGTGTGTAGTAGTGTGTGTGTGTGTGCATGTGTGTGTGTGTGAATGTTGGTGTGCGTGCATAGTGTGTTGTGTGTGTGTGTTCAAGAAGGTTAATCAGACACAAAAGGGCATGGTATTGATCATATTAGTGTTGTCCAGGTTTTTTTTGTAACTTTAGTTAATAAGTTGTGAAGTTCCCTACTGTATCATGAGGTCTTCATAAGCTTATTTGCTGACAACAGCAAGTACAGTATGCGGGCTCTCATATGAACAGACGAAGTGAAACATAGCGAGTTTGACATTCAGGTGGGAAGTGCTGAGTTTCACTTACGAGCGCGCTGTAGAGCGTCCACCCACGGGGGAATGAGTGTCCAGAATGGGAATGGAAAGCATCCGTTCACACCGAATAGCAGGCATCGTTTGTCACCTGGCTGTCCTTCATCTTCAGTGAAAATACAGTAACTAACCCCCATATCCCCCACACACACACACACACACACAGGCAGACAGACACACATGCACACACACACGCATGCACGCGCACACACACACACACACACACACACACACACACACACACACACACACACACACACACACACACACACACACACACACACACACACACACACACACACACACACACACACACACACACACACACACACACACACACACACAGGTAGAAAGGCACACACACAAACACACACGCACACACACACACACACACACACACACACACACACACACACACACACACACGCACATTCACACGCGCGCGCGCGCACACACGCTCACGCACACACACACACACACACACACACACACACTCACGCACACGCACACGCACACACACAAGCACACATACATGCACACACACATATACCAGCCACACAGAGTAAAAGTTGAAGTGCTAATTCAACATTTAGATAGTACTCTGGGACCAGATACACTACATCGACTGCCTTTGAATTGAATTAATACTGCACTTCTCACAATACTTGCACTCTCTCTCTCTCTCTCTCTCTCTCTCTCTCTCTCTCTCTCTCTCTCTCTCTCTCTCTCTCTCTCTCTCTCTCTCTCTCTCTCTCTCTCTCTCTCTCTCTCTCTCTCTCCACACACACAATTAGAAATGCACAACAACATGTCCATAGCTGGGTCAGACATAACTATTTAATAGTGATAAAAAACCTTGACATCCAAGAGGCAGGTTGTTTACCCCCATAAGGCTTTAGCTTATTGTGTAGAGGACAGGGACCCACTTGGGTGCAAAAGAGTCGATGAAGGAGTCAGCGCTCAGACTGAATCCTAATTAATATTCTCTCTCTCTCTCTCTCTCTCTCTCTCTCTCTCTCTCTCTCTCTCTCTCTCTCTCTCTCTCTCTCTCTCTCGCTCTCTCTCTAGTTCTCTCAAAAAATGTTTAGTTATTCACTACCCTACTCTGCCTCAAAGACAGGATAGGCGTATTTTGAAACTATTGATTATGAATAAGAGGGAAGAAATGCTATGATTAATTACTAACACATTTAAGCCAAAGTTGTATAAATGAACCAATCAAAGTAGAGGACATGGACTTTTCTATGCTTTATCAATCAATCAATCAATCAATCAATCAATCAATCAATCACTCAATCAATCCGTCCGTCCATCCATCAATCATGTGTTTTGGCTTCGCATGAAAAAAATTGGGGGTACTTGTATTGGTGTTTCTCAATGCATTAGGGAGCCCGTGGGGTGCTTTGCCATTGGGACGCATTAGTCTATTTCATTTTTCACAGTAATACTAAGTGGGGCGGTTATGATAAGGTCAGGGGGGTGTTTGTTCAAAAAAGGTTAAGAACCGCTGATCCATAAGATATCAGACAATTATAGCCAGGGTTTCCAACAGGGGACCCCTAATGTTTGACAAGGACCCCTCATAATCACAACACAAATGTCAGAGATCCACTTAAACGCGATCTACTGTAACATGTAAAAAACTTTTCCATGGAAGTAATTTGCTACAGACCTCCAGGGATCCCTGGACCCCATTGTACCGAAGGGGAGTAGAGTTGCCCAGCTGGGACTCAAACCCAGATCTTCTAGGGTAGTAAACTGGGGCTCTGACCGGTCAGAGCCCCAGTTAACTACCCCAGAAGGTCAGAGTTCGAGTACCGGTTGGGCAACTCTACTCCCCTTCGCTACACCCATTTTGAGAACCCCTGGCTTAGGACTTGGTTCCTTGTTGAGGGAGGCCTTAAAACCACATGAATGTATGCATTCCTAGATGTAATGTTATCATAATGTTATAGGACATAGGACAACAGTGGGTTATGATGGGGAGGTGCTATTTTATTTCATTTATTTCTGCTGTGGTGCTTCATCGTGCCCTATTCATCTGAATTATTATTACCAGTGTGTAATATATTAGGCAGGTGTTATTATCTGGGGTGGCTATCCATCTGGTAATATAAATCTGGTAAAACTACACAAATAAATGATAATAGTATTGACCAATTCGTCTAATCACAATGATCTATGATTTCTTCTTACATAACACAAGCAGTCAATTTATAAATTGAACACGAAGTTACAAAACCTTGTTGCATGCACAGGAAGTAAGTGTTTTCCACAGAGACCTTCACTAGTCTTGAATTACATGATTGTAATACAGGTCATTTTCTTTTTTTTGCTCATCATGTCATAAATGAAGACAAGGACAAACATGCTGTCTTACCATAAACAACATTGCCTGCATGGTGCACAGCCTATGCACACATTTCAAACCTTTCAAGAGTTTCTTAAAGGTGCACTGTGTAATATGTAAAATAAGTTTATTTCCAGAATTCACGCTACCCATTCACAAATGGTACCTTATTCTTGAATACTTACCACCACCATCAAATAGCTCGTTAAGACTGGGAATACTGCACTTTTAATACATGAAAAGGGGGATCTTCTCCATTGTCCGCCATTTTGAATTTTCAGAAATCTAGACATTTTAACTGCAAAATGTACTGTACTTTGATCATACTAGTAAATATTAGGTAATTATTTAGTAAATATTCATGAAAAGATCAAATTTGACTGTAGACAGCACAGTTTCAATGAGCAGCAAAGTTGCAATAGCCTACTCATGGCCACCTTCTTACCACACTGGCCGCGACCTGAGCGAGGCGAGCGACGGAAGTAATTGACTTTGTATTCAGTCGCGCGTCAAAAGCGATTTGGGCGACTAGAGGCGATTCCCGCGACGAGAGCGACAGTTTGTAGTTGAAGTCCTGGGAATATTATGCAAATTAGCTATGACGCGGTTCGCGGACAGCCGCCACAGTCAATGGGAATGTTGGAATGCTTGCATTCTGCTTTTAACGGACATACAGGCGCTTCAATTGCTTGTATCACTCTTGCTGCACAGAAGCGATTCCCTGTCGCTTGAATCTTGTCCTGGCTGGTGTATTCGCCCAGTTACACAGTGCACCTTTAAAGAATGACAATACCCAGAAATAGACTATATGGATGCACAAGCTACAGGTGGGAGGCATAAGAATGAACTGAAATAAAAAATATTGATATTGAACACTAACTCTAGGAACCCTATA
Organism: Engraulis encrasicolus; assembly: GCF_034702125.1. NCBI lineage: Eukaryota > Metazoa > Chordata > Actinopteri > Clupeiformes > Engraulidae > Engraulis > Engraulis encrasicolus. The sequence continues at coordinate 41,386,229 of NC_085875.1, read as the reverse complement.
AACGGACATTGAGTCTGTATTTTTTGTTTGTTTGTTTGTTTGTTTGTTTGTTTTGTGGAGCAGCAATGCAAACATTATTTGCACTTTTAATGGTTGCACTTCCCAGTGATATCAGTCTAGCCAGCAAGGCCACTGACAACCCCCCCCCCCATCCCCCACCACCACATCTGCGACTGAACATTCCACCTGCACTACTATACTTGTGACTGAACTTTCAACCTGCACTAACTCAAAACATGCACACACACACACACACACACACACACACACACACACACACACACACACACACACACACACACACACACACACACACACACACACACACACACACACACACACACACACACACACACAAGCACACTGCACTTTCTGCACTAAACCCAAACATACACACACTGACACACACACACACACACACACACACACACACACACACACACACACACACACACACACACACACACACACACACAGACACACGAACACACACACAAGACGCACACCGCACCTTCTACCTGCACTAAACACATACACACACATACACACACACACACACACACACACACACACACACACACACACACACACACACACACACACACACACACACACTGCTGCTGGTGTACTTGACAGACCTTTTTAATATTTATTTTTCTTCAAAATGCTACTATTACCATGTCAGAACGCTATAAAGGACTTTTTTTTAGGAAAAGCACAAAAGCACAACAAATACCTCTTAATGTATGTCCTCTACAAGTCTTCTGTTGTCCAGTCTTGCACTTTAAATGTCTGTATGAGCACTGTCTATGTCCATACTGTCTTAGGTCCATGTATAAGTACTGTCTATGTCTATACTGTCTATGTCCTTACCTAGATTAGTCTATGTCTGTATGGGAAAGCAAGAAATGTAATTTCAAATTCTTTGTATGACCAGTGCATGTAAAGAAATTGACAATAAAACCTACTTGACTTGACTTGACTTGACTTGACTTAATAACTTAATAAGAGCACCTAAAGCACCTTTAGCGCGAAGGAAGTGCTTACTGAGAAATATACATTTAAACACTAGACATATTGTACAAAGCTCATAAAAGAGAAGTTATGATGGTATTAAAACAGTAGCTGGAGATGTTGGCAGGCTGTTGCGAATAGTGATGCATATCTCAAGTATTTCTCCTGCAATCTTTCACGGTGATTCCATATTCATTGCAACAGTTGAAATAGGTGCTACACTGTGACAGTGAAACCACCCATACAAACAAAAACAAGATGTAACACACGGGAAACACAGAGGTATATTACGACATCCTTCAAAAAGTTGCATCCACTGAACTGAATGGACTATCTCTCTGTTTATGGAGGTCTGATATGAATCAGAAGTCATTGCTGTGGGGAACAGGAGAACAAACAGTGTTGTTATGAAAGAGGCACGGCAGAAGGTGGTCTAGTCTTGCATGCCTCTGACATCAGCTTAAGTCCCCAGTCACCACAGCATTTGTCTCTGAGACCATGCTATACACACTACACTAAAACACAGTGTTATTTCAACAACCAGTGTACTCCGGGACCAAATACAACCAAGTTGTTAAATCAACTCTCTACAGTGTTGAATTAACACTGCAATTTGACTGTTGATGTGATTCAGGAACTCTTTTTGCTGTTGTTGCTACAGAGTGAAATTCGCAGTGTTGATGCATTTTTTGTTACTTTAACGTTTGAGTGGATGTTAACAGTTTTCTAGTTGGTCCTGAATTAACATTGTGTAACTTACTGAGAAGCCTACAGCAGTCATCTGGTGTGTCTCCTCATGACTCCAATGCCAACTGTACTGACTCACAGGTTGGGTCAGGGGGTTCAGTGCTGGAGCAGTGTCTGGAAGGTGATTCACTTGATGGTCATGTACTTGTTCATGTTTCACTTTCAATTTCAGTAAAAGACTTTTTATTCTAAAGTCAAATAAAAGTATTTACCTAAACTCGTTTTGCCTTTTAACTACAAAGTAGAAATGATCAAATTGACAGATCCAAATCTCAATGAGAACTTTACTCTGCTAATAGTTATGCATGTGACAGTAAATTAGCTGGAACTTGAACTTCAAATTTGGCCTTCATCTTCCTCTAATCCTTTAGATGTGCCACACTTCCTCTAAGAGCAACACCTGAGGTCACAAACACACTGGGCCTAATGAAATCCTGGATCTCCCCAACTTCAACTGTTTTTAAAAGCTGTCCTCAACTGCAGTAAAGATGTGTTATGTGGACTAAAATGTTATATGTTATATCATATAACTGTGGCTGTTTTTTTTGGACAAATTCATACAGACAGTGTCATAATTACGAGCTAGGAATTAAGAATGACATGTCTACCAACTGTACTTAACACAACAGATGATTTTTTCTTTAAAAAAAAACCCTCCTTAATTCACAGATTAATTTCTCAATATTGCATCTTGTCACAATTCTGTAATTTTCACTTTTGGTCAATCAGGGCCCCCCTGGCAGGTGGAGACGCCTAGACTGCAGTCATATCTATCCTGTGTGTTAATCTGGCCCAACTAAAGATAGATTAACACTGAAAAAATCACGGTGTACACCACTACACTTCTTCTGACATGTCCACTAATTTCTACATCTCCGTCCTCCGTCACTGCCCTGACCCTTCCAGAACAGCTCTGAGACTGGCAGTGCATTGCTGTGCTTTCATTTCCTTCTCCACCTCCCCCCTCAAAGTGCCGACTCCAGAGTTTCAAGGATGGAGAAACTGCAGAGAGCCAGCTGGATAAAGATGCAAAGGTCAGCTGGGGGAAAGAGGAGAGTGGAGTGGAGTGGAGTGGAGTGGAGAGCCCTCCTTGGTGAGCCATGCTTTACAGGCAAGCTCAATTTTCACTGCGGGATGGTTGTGGTATGACATGGTACATATACACAGGCCCATCGACAGGGTGGGACATACGTGTTGCCTGTCCCAGGCCCAGAGAGAGGAGGGCTCAGAATTGGATCCCCATTCCATTGTATGCATTTTAGAGTGGTGCCCTTTCAGATGTTTTTGTCCTAGGCCTGGCAAATGCTGTCAGTGGCCCTGCATATACAGCAGCATAGTATGCTGTTCTCCTCATCTCATCACATGTTCACAGTGGTTATCCAGAGAGAATCCTGAGTGACTCACCGTGAAGGATCAGTAGACCACGGCAGGCTCTAGCTGCTCGCTCTGCTGGGAAGGAGATTGCTAAGAACGTTGCCTCGGGGGTACTAGCCGGGCCCACCACAGCCAGTTAGCCGCAGATCCAAGCATCACAGCGGGATACCACCGCCAGCAGCAGACAAGACGGCAGATCTGTCGTCTGTTAAGCCCCAAGAAGGACTACAGTCAAGTGAGGACTCAACGCATCAGACAAAAAGGCAGTGGTGGTAATTCAACACTTTCAATAGAGTAAGACCAACTAAGACGAAGAGTGGTGTATGTCGTCTGGGAAACGGAAAAAGAACTAATGTGAGGGCTCTTTCATAGCCTATATCCAAGCAAAAGCTCATTTTCACAGTACATTTTGTGGTGTTAATTTCACACTTGGAGAGTGAACAGAAGCAAACAGAAGAGTGTTAAACTCTCTATAAGCAGGACACCTTCATGGGTAAGCGGTTAGGGTGTCAGACTTGTAGCCCAAAGGTTGCCGGTTTGATTCCCAACCCGCCACGTTTGTGGGGGGAGTAATCAACCAGTGCTCTCCCCATCCTCCTCCATGACTGAGGTACCCTGAGCATGGTACCATCCCACCGCACTGCTCCCTAGCAGCGCCATTGAGGGCTGCTCCCGTGCACAGGTGAGGCATAAATTCAATTTTGTTGTGTGCAGTGTTCACTTGTGTGCTGTGTCACAATGACAATGGGAGTTGGAGTTTCCCAATTGGCTTTCATTTCACCACCAGTGGCAGCAGATACTGAATCTGTTGTCTGTTAAACCCTAAAGAGCCACTACAGTCACATGAGAGCTCATTTTTACACAGTAAATGTTGTGGTGCTAATTCAACTCTGAGAGAGTAGGATAAATTAGAAAAGTTTTAAATTCAACTTTCTACTGGGATGCACGATACCACTTTTTTTTGGGAAACCGAGTATGAGTACATTAATGTCTGTAATTGCCGATTCCGAGTACCTATAGGCTACCGATACTTTTATCCCCAACATACAATGAAAATAAATGCATAGCCTTATTTTTTTCCACCTGTGATATTTCATTTATTGTCCATTTCCATGTACAGTACATTTAAAATGTTAATAAATATGAGGCAGTACTTTGTCCCCATGTTGCTTTCAAGTCAATGGAACGTAATGAGATGTTGCGTTGTTTCGTGTAATAGTGGTGGCGGTGCCTGATATCAGCAATTGTTTGACGAGTACGAATATGAGTAGTGTAATGAGCAAGTATTGGGGCCGATAATGATACCAGTATCGATATCGGTGCATTCCTAACTCTAAGTATTGAAATTAACATGGCCAAACAGCAGAGCTGCAGCTGACATTTCACATTGCTACGTTTACATGAGACATTTCATCCGGAATTAACTTACTTTAATTCAGAATAAAGCTTAATTCCACTTTGAAAATGTCATGTAAACACCTCTTCATTCGTAATTAAAGGAACAATCAAAGTAAACTCTACGGAACTATTTAATTTGGAATGATTAATTCGTAATTAAAAACATGTAAACGTAGTGATTGGGCAAGGACAGCAGAGCATTTGGTATTTGGATGCCAACTGGCCTCTGCATCTTCAGGCTTGAGACGTTTTTCATTACGTTCTCACAGGAAGCAGCTCCTCCTCTTCCTCCCGGCGCTACTGCTGATGTTGCCCCAACAACCCTTCCTCTTTGTAACACAACAGTTAAGCTTAGTGTGAGATGGGAGAGAGAAGTGAAAAGGATCATCACTGTGTATTGCACATGGAAATGCAATTTAAAATGTACAGGTATGCTGTAGCACAACATCCAGTCCAGTCCCTAATGGATTTTGAATGATTGCCTAATTAACATTAGGGGTTTCATGTACGGTAAATCGTCAGTTATGTGAAACTGGCTCATGTGTCTTGTATCTTACTGATGGACAAGAGGGCTACATGAATTCACCAAAAATGGAGACATGGCAACTGTTTCAAGAGCTGTCCTAATACATGAATAAAAAATATTGACATGGAACAGAAACTGTAAGAATCACATACTTATGAGTCTTATGTACATGCTTGAATTTGACACCGTTTTTTCCCCAGCATGACCGTATGGAAAACTGCTCATCCATCTGTGTTGCTTCACTGCAAACCCGTAAAACCTGCCATCTCACACATGGCAGGGTGTAGCTTTGCTTGTGTTTTCATGTGGTATTAATCTGATAACTGTTTCTGTCAGACTTGCATTCTAACATTTTGGAACACTTTTTGCCTGACTTGGAAGTTGCCCCAGTATGTAACTCACAAAATACTCTCAGGTTAAACTCCAGCCACCAGTAATGTTTACTACATTTATCCTGTCTGGTTACTAAGGAGCTCATAGCAACCCCCACAATGCTGTTCAGTGTGGCTGCCTGGCCCCCATAACTCACCGGACTAGACTACTGCTCGCTGAGCTGCTGTTCCAGCCTCTGTTTCAAGTTTGCCACATGTAGATTTTACAGATGGCAGAAGGGTTCTGAGGGCTATTCCAGAAAGCAGACTAACAATATGTTGTTTTTACCCCCAACTGTAACCCCTTAACGCATTCATTTCACAAGTGGAACGCTGTAGCCACTGAAGAAATGTACCAACCACGGTACTACATTACTGACAGAACACAGGGTCTTTAGTAATACATTACAGTTTGGTCATTGCCATTCTGTTAACAGCTAATTTACAACAAGGGCCGTGTCTTACTAGGTTAAAATAATAGGCAAGATCCAAAAACATTTCCAGTGATTCACTGTGACTGACCTGTAACAGAGTGAGAGGGCCTTCTGAATTCATTTTTCCACCCTGCATGGAGTGAACCAGTGATAAGTTTGGGGGAGTAAGGCAAACTCACAGTAAAAAAATAAAATACAGTGTTAAATCAACACTTCCAGAACCAAATGCAATCTAGAGGGTATTTTAATAATAATGGTTAATCTCCTTAATGTACAGTACTACTGTATGGGCCTGTGGTTTGTTGGGGGTAATGAAGTCATGGCTTATTCTGTTGACTCGACTAAATGTCAGCTGCAGTAGTGTATCTGTCTGAGGCTGTTTTTATTTGTCTTCCTCTGTGGTCTTTAAAGGGACACTGTGTAAGATTTTTAGTTGTTTATTTCTAGAATTCATGCTGCCCATTCACTAATGTTAGTGTTCATGAATACTTACCACCAGCATTTAATTCTAAGTATTCATTATGACTGGAAAAATTGCACTTTACATACATGAAAAGGGGGATCTTCTCCATGGTCCGCCATTTTGAATTTCCAAA
>NC_085875.1:41284769-41374769 GCF_034702125.1 Engraulis encrasicolus | reverse complement strand
GTGTGTGTGTGTGTGTGTGTGTGTGTGTGTGTGGTGTTCTTTCTCAAACCAAACAGGGGTATGCTTGATGGTTGTTGGGGTGTTGTTGCCAAGTTAGCAACGTAGTTGGTGCCATTTCCCGTTGGCAACCTACTAAGTTGCTAACTGGTTAGCAACGATGGTTTCGAGAAACGGGGTCTAGAGTCGTGTGCTGTGACAAGCCAGGATAACAAAGGGTTCAGGATAGGAGCGTAATTTACTGCATATTTCATGGCACAAGACGCACAGATACAGATGAGATGCACATGAGACGCAAAATACTGCTGAGCTTTAATGCCATACACCCACCTATCAATAGCAATAGATTTGCATTGGCTAATGAGGCTTTCAACAGCCTATAAAATAGCATGACTAATAAGGTATCACTGCACTAAACCATGGGGGTTAAGACAAATGCTGAAGGTAAAACTCTTTAAAATGCTTGCAAATGTTTAAGTGCTTCTGTGCTCATACATATTTTTTAATGAGATGCTAGTAAAGAAATAAGAGGCACTGTGTTGTGTCTGTGTTGTGTGTACCTGTGACTGGGTATTTAAACGTGAAAATGAAAACAGAGACTTTGAAAAATGAAGCCAGAACCAGTTGCTAAACATGATGATAAAAGCTCATTTCTACTCTTGTAAATTGTTAGCATCTGCTCTTCCCCTAATGTCCTCTACTCCAACCACCCATTCATCGATCCATCATCTTGTAGCAGCATGGTGGGAAACTCTATTTATTTCCTCACAACGGCACAACTCTTGGCTTTGACTAGACTGATTGATTATATTATGAATTTGGATATGTGTGTCTAATGCCTCTTTTCCACTGCCAGTTTTCTGGTAGGCCTACAGCTCGACACAGCGTGACTTGGCCGCCAATTTTTGCTTTTCGATTGGGTACGACACAGCTCAATCGAAGAGCAAAAAGTGGCGGCTGAGTCGCGCTGTGTTGAGCTGTAGACCGACCAGAAAATTTGGCAGTGGAAAAGAGGCATAACATGACTGCCTGGTACACCATACATGCCAGGCTGATTCAGCCATGTTTGCCGCTCCCAGTTGTTTGCAACTGACTCCTCAATTACCAACCACACGAATTTGATGTCCGTATTTTTCTAATCAGGAGAAGAAGAGGGGAAAGAAAGATGACATCTGACACAGTGAAGAGATTTAATCTGATCAGCTAATAATGAATAACTTGCAAATCATTACACAGAAGGAAATGGAAATGAATGCATGTAATTTGTGACGCTTTTTGACATTTACTGGTATACCGCTACTAAAAATGCAACAAACCATTTTATAGTGTCCCAGCGCAAGAAAATTACAACTGCATTTATTATCATGACTCAATGCTGCTGAAGTCATCTCATGTTGAGTCAGCATCGGTGTAGGAAGTAACTTCAGAGCACTGACACCCAAAGGAATAGGTGAAAATGTGAAATGGCTGCATTTTACTGAGGCCATCAAAGACAGTGACTCACATACAGTAGTACTTGAATGCAAGGCAAATGGATGGCCTATAATACCCAACAACGTGATAACTTCCTGCCAACGTAATAAAAAAAAAGCGCAGTTCAAATGTAGTAGCCTGGCCAACGTAATAATTTCCTGCAAACGTAATGGCTGTTGACTTATTACATTGGCAGGAAATGATTACCTTGGCAGGAGGGTTGAGAAGTCTTACATTTTGTTACATTTTGTCCCATCACATGAGAATGACATTGGGAAAGTAGAAATCCTGAAAGGTCTTGCCCCCATTGTTTTATTACTTTGGGAGGGTTATTACGTTGGAAGGAAGTTATTACATTGGTGGGTATTACAATGGTCTGCAGTGGACTCACCTAAACACTGAATTCCATCCAGGGCAACTTGCGTGGCATTCTCGGCACAGTACAAGATGACCCCAGCACAGTCCTGTAAGAACAACACAAGGTCAATGGATAACAACAATGACTTTCATTGGTATCTTAGGCATCTCAGAGCCAAAGATGGTGAACATGGGGCACGTGGTGTATGTTAAAGAGTAACATAACAGATTAGGAGAGTACACCACCTTTCTCTGAAATGAAATCAGCTGGCTTTATGGTGCATTCGTTTATGCTTTGATTGGCTCACTTTAAACCAATGGTCAACCGGAAAACTGATGTTATTTACTGTGTACTGGAAAACAACCTCTTTGGTTCTCCCAAACGGATGGAGAAGTGAATACAACAATTAGACCACAGTTATTCATACCCTATTTTTTCTGCTTGTTGGTAGCCTAGTTTGACACCCCCATTGTTAGCATGAGCCAGTTTTAATTGGGTTACATCTGTTAGCCTGAGGCCTACAGTCTAGCTGATGACCCTCACTTCCACCAAATTATGCTAAACTAGGCAAACAGTTGGCATGTAAGACAAAAATCAAGCATACACAAAGGGCTTTGTATCTGCTGTATCCTCCTTGAGATATGTATATACCTTTGCGCTGAAATGTCCTCTGTCACATGCACGGGCCACGTTGTAGACGTACTGCCGACACGAGCTGAGCCGCGTGTACATGTCAGCCATCTTGCCTTGCATCAGCTGACAACCAAAGCAGAAATCATCAATGTTAAGCCTGCACATCGTGCCCTTCTAAATTTCACAAATGTTAACATCAATTTCCCCTCAGATATTTAACAGATTAGGTTTTTTTGTGCGCCATATACTACAACATTACAGAAAGTACATGATTACAAACAAGGGCCAGACCCCAGTATGTTTGACATTTTAGAAAGTACAGGGTAATTTTGAACACTCACCTGAAATTCACCGATTCTCTGTCCGAAGGCCTCTCGTATATGCATATATGGAATAGCATGGTCCAACACTGCCTGCATGATACTGAGCAAAGAAAAGCCTCCATTAGAAAAGTTGAACACTACAATTTAAGATTAATCTACCCCATGATCATCTTTCAATCAGTTAGTGACTTTTATGTTTTATTTAAGGCTATGTAGCAGGAATATAAGGAAGTTGTCGACTAAACTTTCACAAAAATGTCTGCTAATGAACATGTTTTCATTGTACTTACCCAACAGGACCAGCTGCCAGTACAAGCCTTTCCAAATCCAGGCCACTCATCAGCACATATACACCTTTGTTCAAAGGGCCCAAGATGTTCGCCTCTAAAAACACACAAAACAAGCCTCATCAATTTAAAGGAATTAATTTATTTCAGTGTTAATTTGTTTGAGAGTGCAACTATGCATGCTCATTTACTGTACGGCATTTATTTCTGATCTGTGATGCCAGCCAAATAGTAGGGAAAATACATTTTGGATGTGGTATGATAATTTACTATCGAGTGGCTGACTATATAATTTACTTTTAAATGGTTGGAGAAAGCCCACATTTGCAATGTTAATTTCCACACTTGATGGTTATCTATTTATCTATTTTTTGTTATGGAGGGCAGATCATAATAATAATTCTCATAACTATTTGGGCCATTACATCATCACATTACGTCATCATTGCTGTAGTACATGCTGTGGCCACAAACACAATGTGTTGCTGATTTATCTCTGAAGAGTTCTGCTCAGCAAATTTCACACCTTTCACCCCCCGCCCTCTCGTCCGCCACAAATGCACACTCACACGCATGCACACACACACACACACACACACACACACTTACCAGGAACTTTGCAGTCCTCAAAAATGAGCTCACACGTGTTAGAGCCACGCATGCCCAGCTTGTCCAGCTTCTGTGCTGTGCTGAACCCTGGCATGCCCTACGACAAACAAACACACACACAAACACACAGAGTATTAGATATGCAGAGGTATTAGCTAGGGAGAAGTGACACAAGCCACCCTGCACACAAACTGTTCAGCCTCCTGCCCTCTGGAAAGAGGTACAGGCGCCTCCGTTCCCGTACCACCAGGCTTGCAAGCAGCACGATGCATCAAGCAATCAAGATACTGAACACTCAACCCACTCTCCCTTCACTGTCAGCCTCTAGCCAGCCAGGCCACTGACAACGCTCCCCCCCCTCATCCCCACCACCATATCTGCGACTGAACATTCCACCTGCACTACTACATCTGTGACTGAACTTTCAACCTGCACTAACTCAAAACATGCACACACACACACACACACACACACACACACACACACACACACACACACACACACACACACACACACACACGCACACACACGCACACAAAACACATACAAACACACACACACACATACTGCTGCTGGTGTATTTAATAAAACCTTTTTTAATTATTTATTTTCTTCAAATGCTACTATTACTATGTCAGAACGCTATAAAGGACTTTTAGAAAAAGCACAACAAAATACCTCCTCTTAATGTATGTTCTCTACAAGTCTTCTGTTGTCCAGTCTTGCACTTTAAATGTCTGTATGAGCAATGTCTACGTCCATACTGTCTATGTCCATGTATGAGTACTGTCTATGTCTATACTGTCTATGTCCTTACCTAGATTAGTCTATGTCTGCATGGGAGAGCAAGAAACGCAATTTCAAATTCTTTGTATGACCAGTGCATGTAAAGAAATTGACAATAAACTTGACTTGACTTGACTTGACTTGACTTGACTTGATGATGTGTGGTGGGGTGAGGGCAGCAGAGTCAGCAGCTGTGAGGCTTCCCTCGTGCTGTCTTAACGTACAACATCTGGCTTGCCCACCTACATGAAGACATTAACCAACCTCCCCACCCCACAAATCATATTCCACTGAATTACAACTTCCAATGCCGTCGCCATGGGACATTTAGGCCATCTTGGTTGACACACAAATTCATACACCACAGATGGCTGTCTGGGCAGCCAAGAGGGCTTTACCACGCACACATGCACGCACACAACTGCAGTGCTATCTTTACAAGGAGAGACCTTCACTTACTCCCTTTGTAATCAAACTAAAGAATGCTAAACTGCCCAGACCAAAACAATCCATGACCAACTGTCCGTAAAGTTTGCCGTTTGCTTGCTATGACCTTCAGAGCTTAGCAGAAAAATAGCTTAACAAAATCGACACCCTTTCCCCCTAAAATGATCTGTAACTTGGAAAGGATATCACTTGAATTAAAATGAGATGTCAGTCCTTTCTCTTGGATGTTTAAGAAACACCCAGTAATATTTTTAGTATTTTTTGAGACACAAGTGCATGGAGATTTGTTCAACTGGCATGGAATGGCCCTGAGACTTTCTAACTTTCCTGTATTAGCGAGGACATTTTGATAGGCGTAGAATTACAAGTACACACTGTACACACACTGTACATACACACACACGCACACACACACCTTCTCAATAATGAAAGCAGTGATGCCGCGGGCTGCTGCCGAGGGTTCCGTCTTGGCGTAGACGATGAGAACATCAGCGTCTGGTCCGTTTGTGATCCAGAACTTGCCGCCGTTCAGAATGTAGTAGTCACCTATGGGGGTGGGGGAAAACAAGCAATTTCATGGGCGGGCCCAGAGTTGCCGACTGAATCAATAAAATGAAAATAGTCCACTTTAACCAGGATTTTTTGTGACATTGTGAGTCAACAGTCCCTTCTTCAGACATGACATAACATGCACTTATCACATAGAGACAGAAATGTCCAGGAGTGGGCTGAATTGAGGAGAATTTGAACAGAGAGCCAACAAGAGAGTGAAGAGGTGGTTGTTCGACAAGGGCCTATGCACCCAAGAGGAGCAAAGGGCTTAAGTCAAGTAAGTCACTTATCAGATGCTTCTTTATCCAAAAGAAAGTACAGTTACTGTGTTTAGGTACAGGGTATTGGTTACAGTCTCTAGAGCAATGTGGGGTTAGGTGCCTCACTGAAGCCATGGTATAGAGTGTGTAGAGAGACCACTCACTCACAATTTGCCTACCGTATGGGATTTCAACCTGCAACGTTCCAATCCCATGACTATTTTCCTAACCAAGTAGGCCATGGCTAGCCAATTATACGAATGGTTAAAACGTCATGCATGAGTAAAAACATCAGATACTGCGTTTGTCATTTCATTTCAAACCATTTGTGTCTGCTTGCAGGTTTTGACGCAACCAAAAACCAAGACCACAATGAAAGCAGCCATGTGTGTCTGTGCGTGGGGAACCTCTTAAAGCTTTTCTCAGAGTGTGATTACGTTAACCCATTCATGTAAAGCCTCCATTACAAAATGGTAATGACCATGTCTCAATCTCTTATTTAAGGCTCAGCTATGTTGTTATGATTAGAGGTGCACCGAAAATTCGGCCGCAGAAAATATTCGTCCGAAAATGCAAAAAAAAGACACTTTCAGTTTTCATCCGAAAGCCAATTGAGTGGCCGAATCGGAGGCCGAATAGAAAATGAATTGAAAATGGGCATTAATTAAATCAATTTCAGTTATACTCTAACATTTAAAGACTTCTAATACACATTTATTTTCTTTCAAAAACATGTCTAAACATTTATTGTAAGCCATGGATTTAAGCAAAATTTAAAAATAGTGAAAAACCTAACTTTTGATATGTTTTAACTGAATTGTAATATTCAGTTTCGGTTTCGGTATTCGGCCAAGTGATTACTTATTATTCGGTTTCTGCCACAAATTTTCATTTCGGTGCACCTCTTGTTATGATGTAGTCAAGCTTTTCCAGGAAACAGCGAGTGGGATCGCGGGCTCCAAAGCAGTTTAAAGCAGCAAAACGTGCGTTAGAGAGAGCAGTAGAGAGATGTAGTTATGTACCTTTTTTCTCTGCTTTCAGTTTCATGGACACCACGTCGGAGCCAGCATTGGGCTCGCTCATGGCCAAGGCTCCGAAATGCTCTCCTGACAGCAACTGGAGGAGAAGAGAGTGCACACACACACACACACACACACACACACACACACACACACACACACACACACACACACACACACACACACACACACACACACACACAAAAAGAAAACCTTGAGCCCACAACTTCAGAACTTCGATCGATCACTGACTGAATGAGGAACCAGAAATGACTATACACATTGCACCTGCAGTCCGTAAAGAGAAATCCTGCCTGTACAGTACATGCAAGACCTTCATGAAGACCTTGTACTAGATATGTACTTAACTCCCAAACACCACTTTGAATATAAATGGGTTAAAAAGGTATGAACAGTTAAAAAAAAAAGCCCACAGGCGCACATTTGTTTTTAGTACGCACTGTGTGAATACATATGTGCATGCTCACACACACATACACGTGTGCATGCATGCGTGCGCACACACACACACACACACACACACCGAAAGATCTCAAAGGTCTTTTTAGCCTTTGCTCTCTTTTCTGATTACCTACAATTGCATCTGATGTGACAAATGAGGTCATACACTTTGGCACAAAACACTGCTGGGCATTACACAGCCAGCATGCTACGGAGGAAAGTAGCCTAAATAACAGGTTCAACTACTGAAATTATGCTCATACACACACACAGATGAACAACCAATGCGCCCACACACACACTCACATGCACACACTCTGTCTACACAGTCTTCCCTTCTGCTACACTGTCAGATACAACACCGGAAAACGGCTGAGAACAGGAGTTTATATGACTGCGTGTCTTGCTGTGGTACCCCGTCACGCTAGCTTAACTTGTATTACTACGGCCTTATTAAGTACCCATATCTACTCACACTGTTTGCAAATATGCGTATGCAAATCACTTGTATTCCGTGTCAAGTAAGTTGTGCAGAAAATATGATCTGGGGAAGTAGCAGAGAAATTCTTCTCTAAGTGCATATTTCCAGAGCCCATAGCAGAAAAGGCAGCCAGCACCTGCTGTAGATTGATTAAGCTGAGAAAAATGTAACATTGCGGTGCCCAACACTAGTTACAATTTAAGGTTTGAAAATTTCATCTCATGCAGAATAGCCAACTCAACTCAAGCCTGTTGATATATACCACTGTACATTCGGTGTTTGCATCAAGGCCAGACCATGTCTCTAAATACAGTTTGCGGGAAACGTAGACGGAACGAGATAAAAAAAAAGCCTTCAGTTTATGAGGAATGACAGCTGTCTGCTCCCTGAATGGAATTATGGGAGCTTTCACATAATAACATCATGACCCAAGCCAGGATGCTTAGCAGCGCATGCAGTCACTATAGCAACCTGCCTCGGCTGCAACGGAACTGGGCGGAGGCGGAGCAGATCAGGAGCGGAGGCCCCTGCGCTAAAGGAAGAGACTGAAAAAGACGCGCGTCCGGCTCCTCGGAATGGTGATCAAGTTCTAATCAAATCCACTTCTGGCTTCATTACTTTTCCTTTCAGGCATAACACTGTGCTAAAATGACTGGCTGGACTCACTGTCGTCTTTTTTTTTTTTTAGAACAAAAACAGAATTACTCTGTTTTTTTACCACATGCTAACAAAAAACAGCACAGCACTGTTGCTCCTGATATATAATCTGTATAGCGAGAATAATCCTCCTTTTTGATAGGACAGCTAAATTATCTTTTACACACTAACCCTTGTAGATAACATTTTTCAGATGCCATTCATTGAATTTCTTCACCAAAGAGGTATTGTACAAAAATGTAATAAACTCTACAAACAGATGACAGACTCTGTACCTCATACTGTATCTAATATTTCAATATCGGAGTGCTTCACACTAAAAACGCGTGGTGTGTGCATGCGTGCACGCCTGCATGCATACATGTGTTTGTCGTCTTCTTTAGTGCATCATCAAATCCCTTAACCTGACTCTTGCCAGATTCACAAATGTACTTCAGCCTGCATCTGGAATGTAAGCCGATGATGAGAGGTGGCTGCTCCTTTTTCATGTGATGTCAGACACCTTTGAAGCTTTAACACTGAACATTTCAATGCATTTGCTTTGCAACAGGTATAAGTTGCATTTGGTAACATTGAACTACACATTTGATGCCACTGAATTCTGCCTGAAACCAGTAGTCCAATATACCTGTTTTGCGTCATAACTTAATTTGTCCGCCGTCACTGTGAAAAAGGCAAATCAGAATTGCCACGGGCACATTTTCAGAAGATATCCCAGTCTCACCTTGGGCATGTACTTCTCCGTCTGTGCAGGGTTGGCATGGCGCACCATCTGATTAATACAGAGGTTGGAATGGGCACCGTAGCTGAGGGCGATGGCTGCTGACACCCGGGACATTTCCTCCATCACGATCACATGATCCAGGTAGCCCAATCCGGTGCCCCCAACCTCCACTGTGAACGGGACACCATCATTCAGTCAAATGCATTTTATTGAAGGGTGGAGAATGACATAGGAGAGATAATGTTTTAGCTCTGGAGATGCCACACTCCACCGGGTACAAGCAATCAAGAAAAGTAAATAAATGAGTAAATAGGACGCCAATCTAGTCTCCCAGGCAATCATGCTAATTCTCATCTCTGGCTGTGATTTTCGTCACTCTATGATGGCAGTGCCCAGATTGTGGCAGGCTGCAGAATCCTGCATTAAAAGACTGTTTTCTGTTGGTGGGTGGTTGACGTGATGCCTTGTTTTTTCGTAACATTGGTTAAAAACCTACAAAAATGTTATTTTTCCTTCAAAAAACAAATGTCAATGAATCACATTCTCTTCGAATTACAACAAAACCACACCATATCAGGTTTTACTTTTCATGCTTCCACTATACTGTTGATTTTGTACTTTCATATGCCATATCACCATGCATGCAAGAAAAGTTATAACAATATAATGTTGTATAATGTTGCAATATTGTAATGTGTGACACTACTGTTATCGATGGGGCTTCACTGAATTGTTTATTTCCACCTATTGCCAGGGGTTTTAGAACAAGACAAACACAGTGATAAATGTGTGGCATGTTCCTTGACCTTGTCCCCCCCTTAAACCGCCTAATTATAGCCTAAATTTCCCTTGATCTACAGTGAGACTGTGATCACCTGCAACCCAAGTGGCCAAATTAATTATTTATGAATTATTTAAGACACAAAGAATTGAAAGTCCAAACTACAGATTGAGGAGCACACAGGGAAGATGGGCATAGTGACAAAGATCAATTTTCCAAGTTACTCCCCCTACTGGTAGATGCATTGAAACTTTTTTTGGTTCTCAAATGCAATCCTGTGCAATCCAGCCAACTAAACATAGAATCAAATTACACTTCTAAATGTTCAATTTTTATTTTCTTGGTTTCTGCCATTTGAATTGAAACCATTGAAACCATGCCTGCCTTCCCCTGGACGCCTCAATTGTTACAGAATTATCACTAGTGTTCATGCAGTGAGGGGAATTATTACCAGGAGCGGTTATTCCGAGAAGTCCCATGTCTCCCATATCCTTCCAAAATTGCTAGAGAACAATATGCACAAGATTATTTCAATTACTGTGTGTATGCCCATGTTTACTATTACAAGTCAATGCTTAATTATTTAATGTTGTTATTAACTACAATGGGTGTATATGAAAGATAATTCTCCAGTCTTGATTGAAAACATTGGCTTAGAGAAGCTGGGTTAAATGTCCTCTATCTGGCAAGAGGTAGTGTCTACTTATTATATTGCATAACGGTATACTGTATATCGTATGCCTACCTTGATGATATAATTAGCAGGCAGGTCATTTCACGTGAAATCAGACACTTTGGGACCCGACCGACTCCGATTTCAATCATACTTGGTGTTCCTGTTTAGTACCAAGGTAGCACATCAGAACTGCATTTGGTTGAAACTTATATTTTACAATGGCCAGTTCCCTGCCTTCTCTGAATGTTGAAAATGGTCTAGTTTCCACTGTATCCATTGACAATGGGCAGAAGCTGTGTAGTTTTTGAGTAGCTGGAATAGGGACCAACGAGGGTGCAGGGGCCCACCGGGAAAATGCCCGTTACGCCAGATGGCCAGTCCAGTCCTGTCCCTGACACTACTCTATTACTACTTTATTACAACTAATTTAAACCTTTATGTCCCATTATCTCTGAAATGAATAAAGAACCAAACACCAAGAAACCGGCCATTTTAAAATATACGTTTTTTTTATATTCAATTTTTAATTTTTCAATGTATCATAATTCATATTCTGAAGGTTGTTGTATTCCATGCTGTTTGTGTAATTTGTAGAGCCAGAAAAGAGCTGTCAAACAACACCTCAGACATCTTTTTGTGACTTACACTGACTGATATAATTAAGGCTGAATGCATAGTGTCCTACCCTCATGTAAACCTTTGCTAGTCTGTTTCTCCCTTAATATTGGTGTCATGGGCAGTCATGGGTGAGCGGTTAGGGCGTCAGACATGCATCCCAGAGGTTGCCGGTTCGACTCCCGACCCGCCAGGTTGGTGGGGGGAGTAATGTAATGTAACCAGTGCTCTCCCCCATCCTCCTCCATGACTGAGGTACCCTGAGCATGGTACCGTCCCACCGCATTGCTCCCCATGTGGCGCCACTGAAGGCTGCCCCCTTGCACGGGTGAGGCATAAATGCAATTTCATTGTGTGCAGTGTTCACTTGTGTGCTGTGGAGTGCTGTGTCACAATGACAATGGGAGTTGGAGTTTCCCAATGGGCTTTCTTTCACTGGGCTTTCAGATTCACACAAATGCAGTTCTGGGGTGCTACCTTGCTACTAAACAGGCACACCAAGTATGATTGAAATCTGAGTCAGTCGGGTCCCAAAGTGTCTGATTTCACGTGAAATGACCCAGGCTACACATAATGATTAATAATGAACAGAGCACTGTAAAGGCTTCTATGCACAGGTGGCGAAACATACCCGAATGCCTTTGAACTCATTGGCTTTGTCAATTTCATCTGCATAGGGGGCCAGTTTCTCTGCACAGAACTTCTGGACTGTCTCTCGCAACTACACAGCAATGATATAAACAAGAAAACGTTGAAATCATTAATAACCAGTCAGAAAAATACATTTACCATTATTGCATTATAAGCTGGACATGAAATTAAGCAATCAGCGACGTCACGAACAATCTCATCCAATCAAAAAGTTTGCATGCACCCCACCCCGGTGTTGTAGTTCTAATGTGGTCCTCGGATAACCCCTGCGATGCCAAAGCGCCACTAGCCAAGTACTGATAACAGCCCCTTGCGATACGAAGTCAGGCACTGCATCTTTGTAAACAGCATAAAACACGTGCATGCTGTTGAGGAACTCCGCTGTATTTCACTGAACTAATGAAAACTCAGTCTGACGATTCATTGACACAGTGCACAAGGTCAAATTGTTTACATATGTAAAAACGGACAGCTATATGGACATGCAAATGACTGAAATTAACTGCTGATTAATATCTTCGTTCAACACAATCATAAGAAAAGGGTAAACACCAGCTATGACTTGGTGACAGAAAGTTGCTCGTTGTCTGCCACACTGTTATGTCACATTGGTTTGGTGAGCTAACCGGTTAGCAAGCTAACGAGCTTTCATGTTTTTACAACGTCTCCATCCAGCCGTGCAAAAAAACAAATAATTACAGCGTCGGTGAGTGTCAATGAAACGGAATGTTTCTTTTGATGAGAC
This sequence comes from Engraulis encrasicolus, assembly GCF_034702125.1. Lineage (NCBI taxonomy): Eukaryota > Metazoa > Chordata > Actinopteri > Clupeiformes > Engraulidae > Engraulis > Engraulis encrasicolus. The sequence continues at coordinate 41,362,233 of NC_085875.1, read as the reverse complement.
TAAATCACTCCTTACTCAGCCGACTAATACCTGTATTTGGTCATCAGTAAGTCCATTCACAATATCATCCACTGGAATGGCACCGACACATCCACGTCGAGGTACCCTTGACAGTTTAAAACCTAAACACAGAGCTCTTCTTGCAGCGAACATTTTGAAATGATTGAGTGGTATGAGTGCCTTAATATAAAATAAGTCTTAACACTGCTTTTAACAGCTTAGATAATTGCACAAGGTCTAGTTTCAATCAGCTGCGTTTATGCAGCGACCGTACACTTGTGTAATTTTCAATATGGCCGCTTCCGATTGTTTTCAAAATAAAAGGCACGGATAGTTCATTTAGGTTCAGTGGTTTCCTTTCCCCTCAACAGAAATGCTCTTTTTGCTCCCCCCTTAATAAATAGGAACATGCATCTAAAATGAACAGTGATTTGAATAAGGCCCACTATATTTACAAAGTTCAGGTTAGGGTTAGGTTTGGTTTTTAAGTCAGGGATACATTTGTGATAGAGTTGCACAGTCAACACCAGCAGACAATGAAGACAAAGCAATGCACAGTGTGTAGGCCTATAATAGGCTACATTTACCACCAAGGCATGCAAAATACAAAAAGAGACGCAGGCCGCAGACGCAGGCCCAGACACACTGAACGAACCCAGTAAGAACATTTTATTTAGGCCTATTGATTCATTTGTTTGTTTGTTTGTTTATTTGTTTATGTTTTGTTAGTTCATTGTTTTTTCGCGGTAACAACACAGTCTATCTACCTCATACATAGGCGTGCACAGATAGGGACAATGGTGCTAAAGCACCTGCCCCTTTGCCCAATTGGACTTGGACACACTTTGAAAGTTCTTTATTGGAAGTTTTTTGTCACAATGTGAGGTCCATGTTGACATGATAATCTACAAATAGTTCACGATGGAATGCATGTGACAGTAATGTCCCTATACAATACATACGTAGCCTCTAGGCAGCCTGAAGTTCCCCCCCAACCGCCCCCTTCAGTAGGCCTACCTGCCCTCCAAAATGTCTGTGCACACCACTGTCATACAGTACCTGGTGTAACAACTATGTAATTAACGTATTATAGTCGCTCTGTGCAGATGTGGAAGGAGCAAATTGCATTTCTTATTGTGGTTGCATTTCTTAAAGAAATATTGCTTTGTGTGATGGTGTATGGCAGGACATTCCCATTGGCATTCCCGTTAACCATCCCTGTAGCATGACTATAGCCTATAGAGTTCTTCAGTAACGCGGAAGCATGTAGTAGATTGTAGTCTTTCATGTTAGCATTTAAGGACTTCCTGGTTCGTATCGGCTTCCGGCCTCCATTGGGAATGAATAGGGGTAAATTTCAAATAAGCTCCGAGTGCAAGCACGCGCTTAGCGAACCCCCGCAAACTGTCGAGGGTGTTAAAAATAGGCTGTAGGTATGACATGGTTGATCATTTTGTGTCAAACTTCGACATAAATACGATGTTGCGTCCATATGCTAAACCCGGAAGCTTTTGGCGACTACAGAAGCGGCGCCTGTATCTAACGGCATGTACGTGCGGAGGCTTGTACCCATGGCAACCAAAGGAAAGTATGTAGTTCGGAAGTTTTAATGATCAGAAAGGGGTTAGCAATATTGAATTATAATCGTCATGATTTAACATGTGAATACACCAACATGATGATACGATCCGTTCCACTAATGAGAAAGGGATGCGGGGACACGCTAATGTTCGTTGTTGCCGTGCAACTTATATTTTTGCCAAACCTGAATCTCTATGGCGTTTTGCAATGTAAAAAATCGCCATCGAACCGGAAGTCCAAACGCCGCATACAAGTTGACGTCAACGCTGAAGAGCTCTATAGCCTTTTTGACACAAGCAAAGTTGGAACAGAGAGAAGAACTTCACTTTCTGTCTCCATTATTATGGAAGGCGTGCAAATTTAGGTATGCCTATTTAAACAAAAAAGGCGAAACCACTGCTTCAAGCACAAGACTGATACGGATACCGTATCCATTCCTTCATCCTCTAAGTAACCCTGTGCCTTATATTACTTCGACATACAGTTAACATTCAAGGTATTTGTACACATGCTTAGTACGTATATCTGAGAAAATAAATCTCCAAACCTATTTTGAAACATAGACAGATGCCCTCAAATTTTTTTCATTTCACATCTTTAATAAAACGTAGCTTACTTTGCAGATTCACAATGAGGTCAGAGCACACAGAAAGGACACAAATTTGAGGAAATGATTTGAGAATCTCTTGTAGGCCCAAAATTGGGCTTGCTTGCTATCATAACTTATTTTTCAATCTATAGTTATGATTTTATTTCTATGTATTGTGTCATGCCCCCCCTCCCTGACAAATTGTTTTTAATCTTACAGTATCAACTTATTACGTTACACAATTATGTGTCTCATGCCCTATTTGACTTTATGAACTCAGAATTACTCTCTTACATATGTGTTTTTTTAAAAAAAAAATCTTTAGGCTACATGTTTTGATTTCAAATAAAAACGAAGGACTGTATACATACCCCAATTCTCAATTCAGAATTTGCCATTGTATTACCATTGGTTTTTTTTAGACACTAGACACCTTTACTTAGAATTTGCCTGTAGCAAGATGGCGGTTTTGTAGACCCATCTAGGCAGAGATTCTTTAAGTCTCTCTACTCTCTCTGATCCAGGTGATCTATGTAAGCGAGACTCTACTTCATTTAAGTAGACAGAACTGTCTGTCTAATTGCACTATATTGCCATCTAGTGCGTTGGATGGGCAGAACAGTGTAAGGGGTTTAGAGTCGACTGCTCCCCTACGTTTTTGTGCTATGTGCGTAATTGCGCGCAACAATGCTTATCCGTCGCCGTGCCAGTTTTTTGTTTGTAAACGTCTATCACCGTAGCGTTCCAACAATGGTTCCTCAAATCAATTGCTTTTGTTGCCTTCCACATAAGTATGTGTGTCCTATAATATAATGGTGAGGTAATGTTGCACCCAAGAGCTTCCCCATAAATGTTTTCCCCGTCAAGTCAAATGCGTGTAAACTTTGGTGTGCAGTTGAAGGGGAAACATTGGGTAATCTAGTGCTTCATTGGGGCAGTACGACAGAATGAGGAAATGAAAACTACAACTGCACGAGGCAAATGCACAGGGTAGCCAGGAAGAGTAGGAGGAAATTTTCAAATGCGGAAGATAACTTTGAGATCTGAACCAAACCGCGTTGACGTTGTCGCGCCTATGATTGAGAGGGATTCCCCATAACCTGATTGCAGCTTCAGCACTTGGAACCTCTTGCGTCGGCCAGCAGGACAGGGGCAGTTTAAACGCACAATCTCGAAAAACAAATGGGATTAAATGCACCATGAACTTTAAACGGAGTGGTCCGTGACAAAGAAGGAATAGCCTCATTGCTTTGGCAGCTCAGGGCATCTGCACTGTGCACTGTTGTGTTTCACGACTGTTCTTGCCAATGCCGAAAGAAAGGCGGAGGTCCTTAAGGGAGGTAGGGCTTTCCAGGTCTACAAGTTGCGACGGGTCAAGCAAAGAGCGCAAGCCTAAAGCGCCTGGGATTTGTGATGAACTGTTTCAGATGGCGGAGCACATTGGCTCAACAAGTGAACACGGGGAACTTCGCGGAGGTGGCGAGAGGACGTCGCTGAAGACCTGCCGTGTTCCCCAGGTGACCATAACTCCGGAGGGCGATGCATGCCCGCGGGAGATGAGGCTGGAGGAGTTCGATCAGCCTAATGGAACGCTATGCAGAAAGCTGTCGAACTCGTCCATCTCCTCCACGGGATCTTCGACGGCTTTTGAAGAGTCAGAGGACGACATTCTCAGTGACACCGAGACAAAGAGTAAAGGAATCGTAACCCTAGAACAACTGGTGGACTCCGGAGAGGTATGTTATCTTTGGCAGCTCAGTCGCAGTTTCCCTGACACTTTCCTTGGCAGCCTGTAGCGTACAGTTATGGCAAAGTATTTGGCAATGAGCTGAACTAGTTTACTCTTGGCTGGTTTCTGTATTTGGTGTAAATGCGCAAAACAGGAATATTTTGTTGCGTTATTAATCTGTATAGAACACATACAGAGTTGTTATTGAGCAAGCAGTTGGTTTGGTTAGTCATAGCCACAGCTGCAGCTTTTTGGGAAGTAAGTAGCCTATGGAAGGATAGTTTCATAACTTGAGCAATAAGCTGCACATATCACAACAAACTTTGAATCCCATGTTGCCCATTCCACATCAAACGATTTTAGATGCCATGAGAGTGCTCAGAGGAAGAATAGTACCTCATTTGAATAAGATTTTATCTACTGTAATAGGTGATAAATAGGTTACACCAACAACTGCCAAATTGTGATTTTTTTCCCCTTCTGTCACAGATTTAGTTGCAATCCTGTGCATTTTGATGGATAACACTATTCTGCTTTGTGTCACAATATGCATTTCAGGTTTAAATTCTAAACTAAGGCCATATTTTTGTACCTTCCCTTAAAGCTGTTAAAGTTGTCCTTCGGCTTCTCAAGGTGAGGCAGTTGGATCTTCAGGCATTGTCGAGAAAGTGTCTCCTAAATGAATCCTAAGAACATGCTAATTGCAAGAATTTCAGCTTGTTCTCCTGGGCCCAAAATGTGGCTCACGTGTACAGGCATGCTGTGCTTCCACAACCCCCCCCCCCCCCCCAAAGAAAAAAAACAATTTGGCTTCCCTTTGGTGAAGCCTATTAGTGCAATACCCCCACCCTTAGCGTTTACTTGGCAAAGTTAATTGCATTCAGCAATAATATAGACAAATTTGTATTGAGATTTTTGAGATTGGATAGTGGAGGAGAGAGAAGAAGCGAGTGGGGAGAGAGAGACAGGGGAAGATTGGCAAAGGACCCGGGCCAGAATCAAACCCGGGTCGGCGGTATAGCGGTGCAGTGCCCAGCCGTTAGAGCCACGGCTGGGCCAGACAAATTTGAACAGACACACCTTATTGTGCAATCTTCAAAGTAAACGTGCGTCACTATAGAATTAATAACACATTTATTACACAAGGCTTTATCTTGTTATGTGGTCATGAGGAATGTACAAATCTCTAATTGAACAGTCAAGAAAAGAAACAAAGAACAGAGACTGTGGACAGCATATTACATCAGATCCACAGCATAAGCAGAGAGAGAATATCCACAGGTTTATGTGTATGTGTTTTAACATCAAATTGTTTCACAAGATATTATTTATTTTTAAACAAATCCAGTGGCTGAGTATGTAACAGTGTCAGCAGTCTTGCATTCTTGAAGCAACCCCAAGCTGCCAAGTATGAGGAAGCCCGTGTAGAGAATGCAGTCAGCATTGTGTTGTGTGTTAACCAAGCTTTCAATTGACACACCGGTGTAGTGTGGCTTGCACAGACCACACGCAACGTGGTTGGTTGGTTTGTCGGTTCATGCAAGGGAGCGGAGTATTTTCCACTCGTCTGGTTACATGTATAGCTTTTTAATTTTTAGAATTGGGACATGGAACCAAACCTTAAAATAAAACGCCCTGACACATCAACTTACCATAGTGGAAATGGCAGACTTTATCTGTGTACTGGCTTTCTTTTCCAGTGGTTACAAGCGAGCAGTGGTAGATGATTTGGCAAGAATGGGGTGGTGTGTTGTTCTCAGTTGAAAAGATGCTACTTCCATGATCTTCTATCACAAGCTCACTCTGGTATAAACCTAATATTTATAGATACATTAGCTGTCAAAAGCAGCAAATTAAGACTGAAGATATAATCTACATTCAAAGATAAAATTTTTACAAAACAGACATTCTTCAAAGACTTGCTTCAAACATCGGCAAGGAGACAGTCTCAAAGAAATTGTCAAATAGACAAACAGACCTCCAAGCTGAGAGGTTGTATTGTGTTGATATCTTTGTTCACCATCAATACTGACTTGAGCAAGATGCTATTCATTCTTTGAAGCGTCCCGTCCTTGGTCTTCTATCAGTTGTGTGATCTGTTTAGTGTCTGTTTGTAATATTGGCCCGTGCTGACTTGTGGAGAGAGTCTGCCGTGCGTTACATTCCCTTCACCACCATAGAAGGTCTGTTGCTGTCAGCGTGCTTTAAACAATTAGAGCGTCAACCCTGTCCAAGAAGGGTTGCTCCATCCATCTCTAACTAGTCTGCATCTGACTGTTCGGTTACACTTTATTTTAATGGTTCACTATTACAGTGGATCTACCACATAAGGTACAGTGTAATTAACTAGACAATATTTAATACCACGTAATACCAGTTACCAATTTTATATTTACATCTAGGGTTAGGTTTGGGGAATGGCGAACCATTAAAATAAAGTGTCACCGACTGCCTTTCTGCTGCTTGGGCTTTGCACACCTTTTGGCTATCGATTCAATCTCTTTGTTTGCTCTCGTATTCACATGAATGCCTGAAGTCTCTATGGTATGCTTGGAGGAAACGAATGGGAAAATACGACAAAGAGAGAAAAAGGCATGCAGCGTGTTTGTGACTTGTAGATCTCACGCTCACAGCCTGATATTGAGACATAATTAATTAATCATATGCCCTGTGACTTTGGACAGGATTGCTGAAATGTAGTGAGTCATTTTACATTGACATTTATGCTCGCTTTTAGTTTTACACACGTATGCCTGCCTACACACACTCTTTCTCTGCCCCCCATCTCTCTCTCTCTCTCACACACACACACACACACACACACACACACACACACACACACACACACACACACACACACACACACACACACACACACACACACACACACACAGCTACTCTATCACATACAGCTTCTCACATCACATACTGTCATGCACGCTAACGCACAAAAACACACACAGAATTGCCTTTCAAACATCTATTTGTGTCAAGCACACTCACGCACGCATGCACGCACGCACGCACATACACACACACACACGCACGCACACACACACACACACACACACACACACACACACACACACACACACACACACACACACACACACACACACACACACACACACACACACACACACACACAGCTACTGTCATGCACTCAGACACCCAAAAACACATAGAGAATTGCATTTCAAACACATCCATGTTTGTCAAGCACACTCAAACGTGCAAGCGCACACGCACACACACACACACACACACACACACACACACACACACACACACACACACACACACACACACACACACGCACACACACGCACACACACACACACACAGACACACACACACACAGACACACACACACACACACACACACACACACACACACACACACACACACACACACACACACACACACAATTAGCCCCCACACAGGACCAGATAGATAGTCATCTCGCCCATTAACTCTGCTGAGTATCTGGAGCAAATCAGCGCTGGCCACCGTGACATTTACAGCTGAAAGCCCTCGATATCACAAACAAAGCACTGTGTTACATTTATCAAAGCCACGCTTGATCCTAATAGCCAACAATACTTTTTTGCTTTGCCAGCCCAGGAAAAGCCTGGTGCCGTGTGTCATTGCTCGGGCTGTTCGCTATTCACACCAGGGTGTGTGTGTGCACCGACACAAACACGCACTCACAAACATACACACACACACACACACGCATACACAAACAAACACACACACACATACACACATACGCATAGCAAACAAGCACACACACACACATACACAAACAAGCACACACACACACACACACACACACACACACACACACACACACACACACACACACACACACACACACACACACACACACACACACACACGCTCTCACAAACACACACACACATACACACATGCACGCACACATACACATAACACACACGCACACACACACACACACACATACACACATGCACGCACACATACACATAACACACACGCACACACACACACACAAGGACGCACGCATGCACACACGCACACACACAGAGTTATTAACATCTCAGCACAATTTACGTTGAAATAATGTGAAGAGTGCTTTGCACACATCCAAATTGCACGCCCACGTGTCCACATGACACATTGAACACACAATTTTACACACACACACACACACACACACACACACACACACACACACACACACACACACACACACACACACACACACACACACACACACACACACGACTTGTTGCTCACAGGATCTGCTCTCACATGCATTCAAAGTGAAATGTCAGCTTCTGCCCTGCTGCAAATAACTACAAAGGACAAGTCCACAGCTCAAGCAAATGATGTTAATGACGCCTTTTGTGACAGCAGAACAAATGAAAAGTAGGCCTATAGTTCTAGAAGACTCAACGCCTTTTTCTTACAGTCGTACAAGTATTTTTAGAAGACCCGATGCATTTTGCAGCAGTCGCACAAATGAGGAGTAGGTCTATAGTTTTAGAAGACCCGAAGGCAGTCTTCCGGGACATGGTGTCTTTGTTTTGACAGCTTAAAAGATTCCGTAATAACACAATATGAGCCACGGACTTTGGCTGTTTGTGTACTGTGTCATGCGAACAATAATACAATTACTATAAGAACTAGAATTACAGTAACAATCAACAGTGTTGTCTACTTTTTCAGCAACCCATCACATTCACGTTTGGCCCCCTGAGTCAAAATGGCGGTCATGTGTTCCCACCATGTGCTGTCATTAGTTCCACCACAGAAACATTGTTTCTCCATTCCGTGCGCCCCTTTTGTCCACTGCGGTACAATTTTGGAATTCGCCACAAGCAGCCTGTTCTGTTTTTACTTTGAACTCATGACTGGAAAAACACACTCTTGAATGCAGGCGAAGGGACTCAGCTTAGTGTTCAAGTGACCATGATGTCTGTCAGGGAGAAAAAGCATCACAGAAAAGATTCCTCAGCTTTTGAAATGTCTGTTTCACATTGCAACGTTCACCTCTCTGGTTCATCTCAGTTCACGGAGAAAGTGTTAAATAACCAGCAAGTGTCAAACAAGTGATCAACAGTATTCAAAATAAAAACTGTTTCCCTTTCTCCTTGACATCATATACATACATGGTGTATACTATATATCGAGTCAGTTGATCCCAAAGAGTTTACAGTACTTCATCGGCTGACACTACCTTGGCTAGTCATAAATGTACCTCGTGGAAGGTGTCAGTGAAGGCTGATGTATGAAGTGGGTAGGTGAACACTGTCCCAGAGTAAACAGTCAGCACTGTTTACATTTCCACAGGCTCACCAGCAGAGGTAGTGCCATGTGTACTGTCACAGGGCCGCGGCCAAGGCTGAGGTTTGATGTACCGTAGGACTCTACTCTGATGCAGGAAATCGTGTTTGCCTCTGGGAAATTGCCAGTTTAAGGGGCGGGGGGTGTTGGTTATGGAGGTGTGGCATTATGGTTATGGAGATATATTTATAAAAGCGTGACTTATGAATTATTTATGTGTGTGTTTTGTGCTGTGCTTTAGTGTCACAGCGGGTGGAAATGGAAACGTTGAAGTGTCTGTTATCACACACTTTCCTATAATTTCATCACCTATTGTTCAGCCCAACTGAATTTTTAATGTTGAGAGAGACAGTTCATGGAAGGGGTATGTTATCATGGTGTTTTCCTTAACTAAAGACACTTTCCTTAACTAAAGAAAAGGCTTAAACTTTACGATTCTGCAATTTTTGCACCGTACATTTCGCAGTGTTACTTCAACACTACAGCGAATGGGACCGTGCCTTACCTAGTGTTGAATTCAACAATGTGTTGTTGAATTCAAATCAATGTGTGTTGAATTAACAATCCATTGTTATTTTTGCTCTGTTCATTCCATACTCAGAGAAGTTGAATTTAACTTTGTTCCAGAGAAGAATGGTCCCATTGATATAGTGGTCCCAAAGAATGGTCTCATTGAGTATAGTGTTGACTAACAGTGTTAAATGTATTTCAGTGTGTGTTAGTAATGGAGAGGCACTCTGGGAAATTACCTCTGCCCTTGAAGGTGCCTTCAAATATGCCTACTACAAAGTGTTACAGAGAGAAAAGTGCAGCGATGTGTAAAGCAGAAGTGAATTCATGATTCAAGCACACACCTGGTACATATTACACAATAGTTATGCCCATTGAGAGTGTGTAATAGGCCTAATACATGTCATTGGTCATGCCAGTTATTCCACTGTACCTAATGAATGAGCACCTACAATGAGGGGTTTTTCTTCTACTTCTACTACTTCTGCTTCACACACATTTTGCACATTTTGTAACAGTAATTTTGTACAGTCTAGAAGCTTCCCAACAGCGTCAAACATGAAATAAAGAATGAAAAATGCAGAGTAAACCTGATGACGCACAGAGGCGAAAGGCGTTGTTCACTCTGAATAAAGTCAAGAAAGTGTGCGGTAAACTTCTTTCTTTTAAAGAATGAAGAAGTTAAAAAAATCTGCTCCTGTTAGTGCCAACAAGACTTGTGGGATTAAAATTGTAAGTGTCGGAGATTGGATCTATAATGAAAGGCTGGACAGATTATTTGCATACATTTCAATATAAGGTACAACTAATGACTTCATTTGTTACAAAGTTTTCTCCCTACAAATAGCATGTGATGTTGAAACTGAGATGGCCCAAAATATGTACGTATTTCTCTTTCTAACCAATATAGAGTGTAAAATATAAATCAAATACAGAGATCAAATAGATAGATGCCTTGGCTCATGCACAACAAATGAAAACCGCTTGTTTAGTTATAACTGATTTGCCCATATTTACACAAACACATTCAACTTCATCATGGCAGAGAAAGAGGGAAGTTCCACGCCATGACTTCAGTCCATGGAGGGAAGAAGCAGAAACAACCCAGTGTGTGTGTATGTGTTTGGTGTGTGTGTGTGTGTGTGTGTGTGTGTGTGTGTGTGTGTGTGTGTGTGTGTGTGTGTGTGTGTGTGTGTGTGTGTGTGTGTGTGTGTGTGTGTGTGTGTGTGTGCGGACTTGTACATGTGTGTGGGTGTGTGAGTGAGCCATGTTATCACCACGTCTACAGTGAGACACAAAAGGCCTGGCGAGTTGTGAAGGGAGTGTAGGGGCGTGTAGCCGAGTGTAGAGTGGAAAGCTGAGGGCTTTGAGGGTGTGAACAGTAGATAATCAGTTTTCTCAAGTCATGTGGAAGAAATGCAAACAGGCAGGCTGGAGTTTACAGCATAAGGCCCTGGCTCCTTCACATCCATAAAACACAAACGGTGACGTGGCACAGCACAGGGTGGGGGTGGATTTTTATGTTTTGTTTTGTTTTGGTTTGGTTTAGTTGTTTATTGACAGTTTGCCAGTTTGGATCTGATACTCCGTTAGACCAAACGTCTCCAGTGTGAGACCTCAAAGAGACCACAAGGGCTTAATGTGAAACAAATCAATATTTTAATATAATAATAATAATAATACATTTTATTTTTGAGCGCCTTTCAAGATACCCAAGGACACTTTACAATCAAAACAAATACATAACAGTAGGGAAAGTAAAACAAAGCTTCAGTGAATTAACAAATAATATGAGTTATGAGTGATGATTTACTGTCAGTGCTTGAACGGTAAGTCATTGCAACAACACCACTGCAATCTACGCGCTAGTGAAGTGGCACATACTCTTTGGGCCATTTAAATTTTGCAAACCATCTGCAAATATTTAAGCAAATCTGTAATTGCTACTGTTGGCGGTGTGCTTTAAAAGAAAGGAAAAAAAGACACATGTGATAATGTGGCTTTTATGTTGATTCATTTTGCCCTGCCGTAGAAAATTTTCATTACAATAAAATTACACTATACTGTATTGTCTCATTATCAAAGATAGTTTTGGAGTAAATTACACCTCTGTGTTTTTCTGCCGTTAACCTGCCCTGAGAAAGGTATTTGAGACTGAAAACTTTGCATTAAAAAACTGAAAGGATTGCACTGTGTACGTACAAGTTTCCTTCATCATTGACAATAAACCTGCAAAATAGACAAGTGGTTTGTTGTTTTTCCGTGTTGTTTTTGTGTTTTAGCGTTAAGTAACACTAGCGGTGAAAAGGCCACAAGTGGCATCACTGGAAGAGTAAAAGACTCTTGGTGTTGTGCTCTTTTGGTCGGCTCTGACCTCCTGAAAAAGCATTGACATTTACTCCCACGCACGTCGCACTTGTTTGTTGTGAGCGAACACACGCTGAACACTGAACACTCACATCCTCGCAAGCAGGCCTCTGCAGTACATGATCACATTCACAATCACTTCATCTTGTCCACCAGCTACACTATCATTTGGTCAACGATGACAGTTCAAAAACAATGACCGATTTACACTATTGGTGTCTATTAGAAGGTAAAAAAGGCAGTGCTAATTCAACACCTAGAGAGTTGATTTAACATCTATAGTGTATTTGGAGATTGTGACCAACAAAAACAATTCTGTTTACAGAATTGTGTGCGCTTCACTCAAACATTTGTTATTGCGCTGAACTAGTCAAGAGCAGCTTGTTGTGAATTGGATCGTGTTACACATTGGATCCGGGCCTTCTGTCTGTAATAGCACAGCTTGGTGGCTGTGGCTGTGCTTCACATTGGTTCTGTCCACTCATTTTGTTCTTGTCACCATAGACTGTGAGAGGGTGAGTGTGAATGTTTTTTTTGTTTGTCCTTTCCGGCTGTGCATTACATTACCCAGTGGAGAGATTAATATTTCAGTAGCCTAGCTCAGAGCCAGTCTGGGGTCCATGTGGCGTCTGACTCAAAACACACAATTAAGCAATCGTCTGTCGACAACAGACCATGCACAAACAATTCCCCAGTGTTAATTGAACACTTTAAGAGTATAGGATCAACATTGGGCATGTTACATTTGACTCTCATAGTGTTGAAACATCACTGCCAAATTCACTATGTGGGATTCTCTCTCTCTCTCTCTCTCTCTCTCTCTCTCTCTCTCTCTCTCTCTCTCTCTCTCTCTCTCTCTCTCTCTCTCTCTCTCTCTCTCTCTCTCTCTCTCTCTCTCTCTCTCTCTCTCTCTCTCTCTTCACATGGAACAGCCGTGCGAGAGAGAGATCAGCACAGGGACAGTGCAGTGATGCGTTATCTTCAGTGCTTGTTGAACTGTTGAAGTGTGTTCACTGCCATCGAGCAAGTCAGGGGTGCGTTCCCGCAATGTTAGCTTTGAACTACAGACGTACTTTGTAGTTATCTACTTACTTCAAGGCGAAATCCGTGCATTTCTCGAAACCTTACTATTCCCACAGTAAGCCAAAAGTAGTGCGGCTGCTTTCCTGAGTCCACACCGCTACTTACTTTCTTGGCATTGCAGTGCGTGACCAAAGAAGCAACAAGAGATATGCATGATTGCTGAGTCATGATTCAGCTGTTTCCTCCTAAATTCAGTGCGTGAAGTAGAAAGCAATAATGTACAACCACCACCAGCACATTTGATTGGATGTCACGACACCGTGACTCCGCTGTTTCCTCCACAACACACCTTGTAATTTCTTTGTGAAAAAACACGGCCGTGGCATTACAATCTGACACCATCCGCACCAATAATGCAGTATTATCTGCATGCCGATTGGATTTCGTTTCATTCCGAGGTGTAATTTGTAAAATATTTGGACAATAAAGTTCTGGTTACTCCCAGAAAATCGTCTGTTCAAGTGTCATATCCCTGAGAAATTTTCGCGCAGATTTCATTCCATAGCCTAGTGGTATTCACGCTTGCATCCCAATGGGAAAACAGAAGCCACACCGGTTCGAATCCACATGGTTACAGTGCCACAATTTTGGAAATATCTGGCAGAAATAGATAATTTATGTTGTGCATTACCAACACACACGTGCAGCCAAGGGAAAATGTGTTACACTGTAGGGTCCAAAACACGATTTCACGAGTTGTTGTCAACATGCTGCACACTGGTTTCGAACCCGCGTGGCTCGCGTCTTCCCATTGATAGGCAAGCGTAAATACCCCTAGGCTATGAAATGAAATTCGCGCCAAAAAAATGTAAATACTTGACACGTAATCCAGCGCATTTCCGGGAGAAACCAATACTTTCTTATCTAAATATTTCACAAATTACACATCGAAATGAGACGCAATTCAATCGGCATACAGCTAAAAGTATATTATTAGTGTGGGATTCATCAGATTCCAAGGATATGACGGTTTTTTTTCACGAACAAATGACATGACGTGAATTTGTGTTCTGAACACTCTCACAGCTGTATCATCACTTTGTGTGCATGTCGATTGATTTTCATCGCTTTTGCACCACAGGATTAAAAGATATTGACACATTTGTGGTCAAATATGTACTACAAGTTTAGCTAATGGGTGGAGTCATACTCTGAAGTAGACTAGCGCTGTGTGTTACTTGGGGTGGCTGAGGTGATGTCTGGACTCAATGGATCTACTCCAGCTGTACTTCAACTTCACTGTCCAGATACGGATAGGAGGCACCTCACTTTCAAAGTCACCACTACTTCAGAGTGCACATTACTCCAAGCAGTAGTTACTTTGTGTGCTAACGTTCGAGACACAAGAGTTAGCAACTTTTATAGTATTTACTATGCAACATTGCTAACAAACTAGCTACTTCGCACTTTGAGAATCGCACCCCAGGTGTGACCACAGCGCAGATGTGAAGCAAGCTTCTTTTTGGAGTTTTTTTTTCTTAGTTTGTTTTTCTTTTAAAAAGGCCAGTAATTCTGCTTGAAGGGGTGCCTGCCAATATGAATAGAATACAGAAAATATCGGCCATATATAATTTGGAGACTCTTTTGTGCTTGGAAAGGTCTTGACTGGGCAACTATTCTCCAAGCAACAATAATGGCTACGGCTGTAGCTCAAACGATTGACTGTTACAGCGGGGACCCGGGTTTGATTCCAGCCTGAGGTCATTTCCCATCTCGATCCTCCACCATCTCCACTCTCCACTCTGCTCTCTCCCACTCGCTTTACGTCACCATCTCACACTGTTCTATCAAATAAAGGCATTCATTGTAAGAAACAAACAAAAACAAACATGTTGTTCTTTTGAAAGCTTTATGGTGACCATGGTGATTAGTTTGACTAACATCATACTCATTTTCCTTCTCTCTCTCTATCTCAATCTGTCTCTCTGTCTATTGCTATTTGTCTGTCTGTCTATCTGTCTGTCTCTCTCTCTCTGTCTCTCTCTCTCCCTCTCTCTCTCGCAGCAAGCTAAGCCATGGTGGAAACTGAAGACCATAGTCCACCTGCCTTTCCTTGTCTCACAGAGAAAGCGTCTCTCCTGGGTGCAGCTCGCAGGCCACAAAGGTAACTAGAAGTCGATTAAACAACACCCACGTTTACTTACTTCCCCAGACAGGGTGATTCAGAGTGTGTCTTCCCTCTGCCCTGTTTTATAACTAGCTCATGCCATATGTCACACATCCACGACCCACAGTAAGTGAGTTGTGAAGCAGTTACATATTTATTTAATTTTTTACTGTAAAGTAATGTATTGAAATGCATTTATTTACAGACTACATATGTAGGCCTATGTATAACAGTTGGTGCTGTAGTTGTTTTTGACCTGCAGGGTTTATTGTTTTGTTTAAATGTCATTGGACTGAGTAAAACATGAACTATTAACAGTCAGGGCGAGATAAACATACTGCACCCTGGGAAGCACCAAATCAAAACACAGCAGACAGCACAAAATTATACCTTCCCAATGAACATTGAAAGCTTATGTCTCTGTCAGTGGCTTCAGTGTCAGTGACGTCTTGGTGTAATTCAGTCATAGACACACTTCAAGTAAATTGCCAAGCTGCTAGCTGACATATGGATCAAAGGCGAATCACTTAGGTTCAGAACTGGAGAGTGAAAAATGGCTGTAGATACAAGATGTTTTTAAAAGCAGTAGCTATTATAGTAATATTCAAAGTTGAACATTGAAAATTAAGTGAATTGTGTCATTATAACAAAAAGTCATTATGTAGACAAAAGTAAAAGGTGATTTTTAACTTAGCAGTAACTTATCGACATATATAAAAGAAGGGTGACTTGTGTGTTTTCATTAAACAGAAGTGTGTTGTTATGGTTAATGGTGCGCTATGGGCACTAAATATATATCCTCAGAAGACATACTGTGCCACAAAATAGATCACACAGCTACAGCCACCATCATTGTATGGACCAGGAAGTAGACATATGGTAGGCGTAAATAAAGGTATCACACAACACTGACAATGTACGTTTCACACTCAATATCTATGCCGATAATGATGTGGTCTGATGGCTATCAGTGGAGGACTATGTGAACAAGATTTTCGGTGTCATATTTTAATCTCAGTTGTGTATTTGATGGTCAGTAACAAATTGTTCTTTTTTGTGATGTTACATGTTTATCAGTGTCTCTACAGGTCAACATGACATCTTCAGACGTTTTCTACAGTATATGTACTTTTAAACATTTTAAGTCTCCCGTTCTCTCATTAACTCCAAAGAAAGTACATGCAAATGAGAGGATGTGGAAGGAATGCTGTTTTACCAAGAAGTGGCTTGTCTGTATTCTATTGAGGGTGAAAATTGTGCACATCCCAGGAAAAAGTGAAGGGCAAAGGCTGACTGAAAGTTTGTGTTAGCATACTTAAAATCCTTTTTTCTTTGATCTTTTATTCGATGGCAAGATTATGTTTCGACCAAAGACAACAGTTGAAGCCATGGAATGAAAAATGAAGGAAAAAAGGAGTTTAAGTGTGCGAACTCCTCACTAAAAAACGTATCTGTATTCTATGCCATATTTAACGTTCATCCAGTTTGTCCTTATGCATATATGCCAACAGGTGTGTACCTAAACAATTCTTACCTGTATTACCTGTTATGTCATGTGGCAGCTTGTGTGAACGCCCAAGACAAATTTCCTTCAGGACCAATAAATGAATCTTTGAATCTTTAATGTTGAAATCCTTTTGCATCGTCTGATCACATCTCAATATTGGTTTGGCATGGTCTGATGTTGCGTCCTCAGGCAGCTTCAAAGCGGGCAATGAGGGCACCATCCTGAAGAAGTTCAGTGACAATGAGCGCCAGTGTTTCGAGCGGCTGCAGGGTGATGTGCTGGCGGGCTTCGTGCCCTGCTACCACGGGGTGGTGGAGAGCGACGGGGAGCCCTTCCTGCAGATGAGCGACCTGCTGGGCAACTTCCAGGGGCCCAACGTCATGGACTGCAAGATGGGAGTCAGGTAGGATGACTGGACAGTGTGGTCTTGGACTGGACAGGGCCCTACATTCACTTTTTTTTCACCACCAGCCAAAATGGCTAGAAGATGTTAATCTTACTGGCCAAACGCCTACAATTAAAATGGGTAAAAGTGATAGTAAGTTGGTCTTTGCTACCAGCCAAATGGAAATTTCACCAGCATTGGCTGGTGTTAACTTAGAGCCCTGGTCTTGAAATAAAAAATGTGGTTGGTTATGTGGTGATTCATTTGGTGTAGCCTAGGCTATACGTCTTTCTGTCCATGACGTTTTATGTCTGGCCTGAACGATGGGTATTTGGTAGGTAGACAGTCATGGCCTTTTGGTTAGGGAGGTGGTCTTAAGATCAGAGGGTTTCAGTTTCAAATCCCACCCTTACCAGTAGCTTAATGAAGTGTCCTCTAGCAAGGTACCCAACCCCACATTGCTCCAGTGTGGTCTTGGACTGGACAGGGCCCTACATTCACTTTTTTTTCACCACCAGCCAAAATGGCTAGAAGATGTTAATCTTACTGGCCAAACGCCTACAATTAAAATGGGTAAAAGTGATAGTAAGTTGGTCTTTGCTACCAGCCAAATGGAAATTTCACCAGCATTGGTGGTGCTGGTGCTGGTGCTGGTGCTGGTGTTAACTTAGAGCCCTGGTCTTGGAATAAAAAATGTGGTTGGTTATGTGGTGATTCATTTGGTGTAGCCTAGGCTATACGTCTTTCTGTCCATGACGTTTTATGTCTGGCCTGAACGATGGGTGTTTGGTAGGTAGACAGTCATGGCCTTTTGGTTAGGGAGGTGGTCTTAAGATCAGAGGGTTTCAGTTTCAAATCCCACCCTTACCAGTAGCTTAATGAAGTGTCCTTGAGCAAGGTACCCAACCCCACATTGCTCCAGGGGCTGTAACCAATACCCTGAAATAACTGTAGGTCACTTTGGATATACGTGTCAGCTCAGTGTCAGCTCAGTGTAATGTCATGTAATGCAGAGGTAGGATGTCTGAATGGTGTGGTCTTTGGAGATGATTGTTTGTGAAGGACATGATTGCTCTTGTGGCGATTCATTAGGTGTACTTTTCTCTGCCCATGAAGTTTCATTTTGCATGACTTTCTGAAGGGTGAGTTGTTAAGAGTTTCTTGCTTGTTTTGTCCATGTCTTTCTACACTCCTTGAGTTTTTCAGAATTAAAACATGTGTGATCTTTAGAAATCTACATAGAAGCAGAAGCACTACCTGCTGTTTCTCTCACTTCCCTTGAAATAATTTATCACAGCAACGTCGACCAGTTTTCTGTCACAAACAAGTGCAAGAAAATGTCATCTTGTGGTGCTCACCAAAAATAATGTAATCTTGTACTAGTCACCAAAGAAAGTCTATTGCAGTCCTTAAGCAATGTAGCAGCAGTAAAAAAAACTGTTTCTGTAGAATAGTGTGGGTGTCAGTGTGGTGAGCCTTGTTATTCTCCAGAGGTGTCGTACAGTAATGGGAAAAGACAGCACTCAGCATTCTAACAGTTGCAGTGATTTACATCACATGACGCTGGTCATTTGTGCAGATTGTTTTTCCAACAAGTGGTTGCTGTGATACAGTACGCAGTATTTACTGTGTCGCTCCCGTCTTGTCTCAGAAGCTGTTTACACGTATATGGATATTTTTTGAAAACACGTTGGTTTTGGTCATTCGTTTAAACGTTTCAGTAACTGAGTTATAGAATGCTCAATGCTCATTTCAAAACTCTGGACTAAAACACACCTGCCACAATGGAGTTTTTATTTTTTTCCACATGTCGCGTTCATACGTAAACGGATAAAAAAATATCCACATCCAGCATACGTGTAACCAGCACCTCAGTCTCTGGATGTCTCTTTCAACAAGTAGAAGTAGCCATTTTGTAAGGTGTCAAGATAATTCCTGCTTTGTGGTCATTAAGTAGAATGACTGATGGCTTAGCTAGTTTGTCAGTCGTCTGACTTATTCGGGCTTACTCCCCTGTTTCCTGCCAAGGAGGCTGAGGGTGTGGCTTGGCGTACAGAAGAGAAGAGAGGCCCTCCTTACACAGACAGGCAGCCACAGGTTTCCTGTTCATATGCAAGACACTACCCCACACAGTAGCATACACACACATTGTTATGCAGGCACACACGCTCGCATAAAACACACACGCACATGCACACTCACACTCACACGCAGTCACTCACACACACACACACACACACACACACACACACACACACACACACACACACACACACACACACACAGGGGGAGACAAAGGGGACAGTTGTCCCGGGCCCAGGGATAGAGGGGGCCCAGCTGTCAGCGGCCCTGCACACACACACACACACACACACACACACACACACACACACACACACACACACACACACACACACACACACACACACACACACACAGACACAAAGAACCACACACATGTTTGCAAACGTGTGGGGACATCCTTGTCACATATCATCTCCATGCACGCGCACACTCACATGAGCAGATACGCCCACAACCACCCACTCTCACACACACACACACGCACACACACACACACACACACACACACACACACACACAATCACCTACCCACACAACCGCGCAGACATGCTCACACAGTATGTTTGCAAACGTCTGGGGACATCCTTGCCACGTATACATGCACACACACACGCCAACACGCACACGCTTACACACACACATTTATGCATGCTTTTACACACGTACACTCACACAAACACACTATACACACACACACACACACACACACACACACACACACACACACACACACACACACACACACACACACACACACACACACACACACTCACACACATGCACGCACGCTCGCACACACGCACACATGCACGAGCGTGCACAGCTCTATTCACATGCACACACTATACACCCTTGCAAACAATGGTGTGGAGAGCACGGCAGCCAGCGAGGACTCCCCTTACAACTTCCTGCTTTCATTCTCCAGACGTGCGAGCGAGCGTACAGAAGTGAAACTGAAATGTGTTAACGTGTTTGGACAGCCTGTAAACAGCACCACAAAGGTCACCCAAGCTACAGGTCAGCAGTCTTGTTGCCTGTTCTCGCTCCACTGTTCAGCAGTATTGCTGTCTGGTCTAGCACCACAGCTGGGCACGTATTGTTTACCTACCTACACATCTTATATTTTTATCATTTTATGATCATAAACTCTAGACTTGAGTAGTCTGACCTCGCATTACAGCTGTGCAATACACTCGTTTACTCGCAATACACCCTTGTTTACTTTCTACGTGGCTTATTTTCATACCTTTATGATCATAAAATCTATACTCGAGTAGTTTAGTCTAGCATCACAGCTGTGCAACACACTCGCAATGTTTACTTTCTATGCGTATTGTTTTGATATCTTTATTATCATGACATCTATACTTGAGTAGTCTGGTCTTGCATTGCAGCTGTGCAATATGATGATCAAACTCCCAAATTGTCTTATTTAGTTTTATTAGACTTACACTTAGACTTAGACGTAACTTTATTAATCCCTGAGGGGAAATTGAGGGTACCGGCAGCCACCATTGTGGCACCCCAACAAAAGAAAGCATAATAACATAGGGAGAGGAGAGGGAAAAAAATCTCATGCCTTCAAATTATGGTGGGCACAATATGCAGACATAAGTTAAAAAATCTCAGCAGATCAGCACATTTAAAGGCAACACAACATAAAGACACCACTACAGTGGAGGTCTTGGATAGGGGAAAGAGACAGCGGGAGTCTTTACAGAGAAATAAGACGAAGACACAAGTGGCATAGCAGGGAAGAGATAGATAGTCTTTAATGTCCATCGGAGCCAGACACATGACACGCCATTTCGCCCATGAGTCCATCACGTAGCCAGCCGCAAATGTTCCATCTGGACAGTTGGGCTCCCCTGAACCCACTTTGAGATCAGAAAGTGCGTCCGCCTCCACCAAGAGCCAGAGAGATTGTGATTGTTGTCTGTATTGTCGTCTGATCTAGAGTAGAGTCCTATGTATTGGCTGTATTGTGGTGTAAACTCCACACCCAGTGCAGGACAATATCCTTTGATATTCTATCTTCTTTGCATCTCTTTTACTATATAGTCACCTGAAGTACAGTTTAGTGATCATTGCCAAGTAACTGCCTACAGTCAAACCACAACCATGCAATATTCTTGCATGATACATCTTCTTATAATGCCACAAGTAAATACTGGAAGTAGAGTTCGTGTAACACACACTATTGTATTGTGATATTGTTACATACATACAGTATACCTACAAAATATTGTATGTTTGCCCATATACTGGCATACTGTGCTGTATACTGGCTATATATAGCATACACATTTTTAAGCTATGTTTTTGTGAACCACATGTTAAAGTACACTCAGTACTTAAAAAGACATTATCATAACTGCCAACATGCTGCTATTGTTCTCATCTCCTCCATAGAATTAGCTGGTTAATGTCCAGGATATAGCTGTGAAGGCAAAGCGGAAATATTATCAATATTACATAGCTGTACATATTTTTTGTGCAATTTATCATCCGTCACACAATTTGTCATCATCACAACATCCAGCGATGTCACAGTATCAGACACATTTTCCTAACATTGAGCAGCCCTCGCTGTACATCATTACATGAAGTATATGTACTGTATATATCACACAGTATATCATACATCATACCACATATAAGCATAGGCCTTATATCATAATGTTGCCTTCCACCATTCTCAACATCTCATGACCTGAAACTGGCTATGACAAGAGGCTGTAATATAGAACACTGAAAGTGACAGAATAACACAGAGATGAACAGTGTTTCTCAAAAAGCCAAAGGGCACCCTACAATAAATAACATTCTCTAAACTGAGACGGTACACCCTGCCCTGGGCTCCTGGCTAGGAGATCTCTGGCTGTCTGGAATGTTCTCTGGCTTTGAGAGGGGCCTTGGGAGAGTGTTCGCAGACCTCCGCTCTGGAGCCAAGCCTTGCTATTTATTTTCTCCCAGGGGGGACTCCAAGCCAAGCCACGTCACCTGCACTGTGTCTGTCGCACTCCTCACCCCCTTTGTCTCTCTCTCTCTGCTCTTTCATTTGGCATACTCCATATTCCCTCCCTCTCTCCATGTTCTTCAACCTCCATTCCCTTCTTCACTCCATCCTCCTATAATCCTCCCCTCTCTTTTTTACACCCCTCTCTCACCCTATTCGTCTCATCTCATGGCTCAGTGCCGCCACCCCCCCGCCCCACACACACACACACACTCACACACGTGTATGACAACTTTGAAGTTCTTCACATATTCAGTGTGTGTGCACTTAGCCTTGTAGGGCAATACGTACAGAGACAACATCAAAGTAAAATGTCTCCTTATTCCAAATGACTCCTTATTCCATAAACATCATGTACAGTATACGCTATAAATACTATCTAGGATGGTACTAAATTGAGCTGCTACAGCATGTCCATAGATACAGTACCGGTCCACTGTCTCTATTGCCTCGTCCTCCGCCTCACCACCCCACCCCTCTGTGTCCAGTAATTACCAGGATGAGCCTGGAGGTGGGGCTGGAGTGTGTGTGTGTGTGTGTGTGTGTGTGTGTGTGTGTGTGTGTGTGTGTGTGTGTGTGTGTGTGTGTGTGTGTGTGTGTGTGTGTGTGTGTGTGTGTGTCTGTGTGTGTGTGTGTGTGTGTGTCTGTGTCTGTGTCTGTGTCTGTGTCTGTGTGCGTATGCGACAAAGGGAGTGAGTGTATAGTAGCCAGTGTCACATGACAAATTTCCACTGTAGTACAAAGAATGACAACATACTGTACAGTACATGACTCAATATGGTTCTTCTTGCCATGCCTCTGCCTCAAACTCTGCGTCCTGTAATTTTCCAGGACGTACCTGGAAGGGGAGCTGGAGCGGGCGCGGGACCGGCCCAAGCTGCGGCGGGACCTGTACGAGAAGATGCTGGAGGTGGACAGCCAGGCGGCCACAGCAGAGGAGCACGACCAGCGGGCCGTCACCAAGCCCCGGTACATGCAGTGGAGGGAGACCCTCAGCTCCACACACACGCTGGGCTTCCGCATCGAGGGTGTCAAGGTGAGAGGCGTGGGGGTGGGAGAGGATGAGTAACTACTTGCAAAAGCCCTATATACCCGACATTTGTTTAATCAGGTATGTGCTTCTGTTGATTCATTCTAACCGTCAACATGTACGGTATACAATCATTGGTTAGAATGTGTGAATCATCCCACACCTCTCTGTAACCGTCTCAACTGTAGGACGAACCAAATACTCAAACAGTAGGATAATGTAATATGCGTCTCTATGGGCAGAGACGCCCCCCCCCACAGGCACACAGGCACACACATACACACGCTTTTGCTTTGCTGCACTATTAATATGTTTCTTTCTTTTTTATCCTTTTCTTTATGATCAACACATTCAAATTCTTGGACTTAAGTTTTATTTTCATTTACCTACTTCGCTTATCAGTTCATTGCACCTGTTTCTTTATATGTTAGGATAAAAAAATAAAAAAAAAGTTCCTGCAAGATTGAACTGGAAGTGATCAGAAGGAAACTATGTATTTGTGAACCAACTTGCAGTAACGTATTGTTTAAAAGCATAGGACATAAGGAATCAGAGAGGTGGTGGGCAGGTTCTGTGCTGAGGGAGAAGGTTTAGGGGTGGGGAGTACGCTTACACTACGCCTATATTAATAAACAATAGCCAATGACTCAAAGGGTTTGCATATTGTGTGTAGGATAAAGTTCGAGAAGTTGTTCAGTGATAGGGCATGACATTCAACACAGGATTATACAACAGCCAGTCTATAGTGCAATTGACATTTCAAGTATTCCACTGTACTGTCGTAAGTCAGCATTACCCAATTCGATAGGACCAAGTTAATGGTGCACTGTGTAATATTTTTAGTCGTGTTTGTTCTGAATTCATTCTGCTCATTCCCAAATGTTACCTTTTTCAAGAGTAGTTATCCCCACCATCTTATTCTTATGACAGGGAAAATGGCACTTTTCATACATGAAAAGGTGGATCTCCTCCATGTCCGCCATATTGAATTTTCAGAAGTAGACATTTTTAGCTGCAAAACTTACTGTACGTATTAGTTTATTACATGATAAATATTCATGAAAAGACCAAATTTGGCAATAGGCAGCTCAGTTTCAATGAGCAATGTAATACCTAGTCTGGCCACCATCCCACACAGTGCACCTTTACAGTAAGTGTCACAAAGGGATCTGCTAGACCACTCACTCATCTAGGGCTGTGTAAGTATAGGAGGGATTTTTCTTTTCTTTTTTGTCTTTTTCCTTCCAGGGTTACCATAGCAAATAACTTAATCTCCATCTTACAACAGCCTCACACCAGTTAACTCCTCTGCCTCTCCCCTACATCCATCAATATCCCATTTAGCATTTCTCTATGTCTCCTGACAGGTCCTTTTTCACCACTCTGCAAACTAATAGGTATTTTCACTAACCCTCCTCTGTGCAACCTTTCACTCACTACCCCTCTGAACATGTCTACACCATTTCAATCTGTGTTTTTGAAAATGTTATCACAAGATATCTAACATACAGTACATCAACCCTCTGATGTGTTCATTTCTGATTTTATCACTTCCAAAGAGATCCTCTGTATTTTCATCTCTCCTACCTTCCAGATAACACTTCTATCTAATGTTTTCAGTCAAGACTTCACCTAAGAGGCCCTCTGATGAAAGGTCTCGAATGAAAATGTTTGAAGAAAGTCTCATGCGCCCCCAAGGGAAATTTCATTTCCAAGGAAGATGTTGATGTGCAGTGCATATAATCCGTTTTTACACAACCACTGCAGGGTGCCTACTTATAAAAATGCTGCATAGCTACACTGGAAGAGGGTTCAAATGGCATGCTTGCCACAGGCAGTAGGATATCATTTTAGATTTCTGTTTTCTGAATGTAGTGCTTAGTGTGGCAACATTTCACACACTTATGCACATTTGCATGTTTGAACATGTTGTCATTATTGAACACCTTGACTGGCTGTGTCAAGTGCCTAAATTGCAACATGATCACAAACGACATACTTACTACTCTACTATACTACCTCTTATACATAGGTACAGCTTACTTTCAGATATTGGTTGTATAGCAGTTTTAGTCATCATATATGTAGTTGTTTTCCTGGTTAGCTTACTTGAGCATACCATAAAAGCCACAGAATGCAGATGTTATGCACCAGGTACTAGATACACTTAGGAGATTCATTAGAACCTGGCACGTCAAGCAGACAGGCATGCATTTATGTGATCGAGGACCTTTCACCTCCATCTTTCTTTTGAGTCACATAACATTGGCCATTTGCTGTGATAGCTCGTAGCCTTACTTATAAGTGCAACTTTCACTATGTAGTACTTAATGCGATTACCTTTCTCCTTCTGGTTTATAATTTGTATAATATGTATTATGAGAAGGTGACTGGCTCTTCATCATATCTCACCTTTTAGGAAAAACAAGTGAGATTGTTGACTCGGGTTGACTTTCTTGATGTTGATGCTGTTGTGATGTGTCTGAACTTGTCAGCATGTGAGCTAACTCTGTCGGATCATGTTTCCACTGTCAAACCTGCTAGAGGTGATGATTCGTTTCAGAGCAAACCTCACAACAAAATTTCACTTCTTGTCTTCATCACTTCATCTCTCTCTCTCTCTCTCTCTCTCTCTCTCTCTCTCTCTCTCTCTCTCTCTCTCTCTCTCTCTCTCTCTCTCTGCAGAAAGCAGACGGCACCTGTCGAACAGACTTCAAGAGAACGCGCTCGAAGGAGGAAGTCACTCAAGTCTTCAGGGATTTCGTGGGAGGAAATACCAGCACAATCGTGAGTGACACTGATAATAACAACCAGCTCCACCAGTCCAGTCACATCCCTGGCACACGCCTGCTCTTCAGCAGGGACACCTCATGCGTCAGGCCTCGTAAAGGCCCACAGTTTACGCTCAAGCTTGTTCCAGGTGGAAGTAACACCTCATCGTTATTTTGAGTTGTTTTTTTTGACAATGCAGAACTTGAAGTGAACATCTAACCAGCTTTATAGCATGCATACATAATTGATTTACCCACTGACTATTGACTGAAAACAACACTGAAACAACAGTTTCTTTCAAGTGAATTTTAGATTTAAATTCATAATATACTTCTATATAATAAAAAAATGTGTTAATTCCACACTTGGAAAGTTGTATTTGGCCCCAGAGGTCCCTCCAAGTGTTGAATTAACACTATTAACACTATTGTTTTATTGTGTACTATTTTACTGTATGTATAATAAGGGCAAATAATGCTTTGTGGCATTGCCACATCCTGGCACATGCCCTAAAACCATGGTGTTGACAGAAAGAGGATCGCTGGTGTCATATACCATCTTGATCCCTTGGATATGCATCTGCCCACATGGTCTCTGTCTTTCCAGGAAGTAACAATCTGTGTTGTTATGTAATCTTCTAAGGAACCCAACCAGTCATTCCCAACCAGTCATTATGAAAAGATGACATACCTCTTCTACTGAAATTGTTAAGTAGAAATAAGGCCATATTAAATATTGACTGAATGTAACTTGCTGGCTGTGAGTGACGAACATCCATATATTGTATCGCAGGGGAAAGAACAGTACATAATCATTAGTGTAAATAGTGTTCCACCCTATCCGCTCACCATTAAATATTTAGTTACTTTTTTCCCTTGAAAGCAAATACTTGCTTTAGATGCCTTCCCAGATACCATGTGAATAAATAACCCTTAGGACATATCTTGGTTCATAGCACGTTACTGTATGTCTCTCATTCCTCAAATTTCTCTCTTTTTTATCCTTCTCTATCCCTTCCTTCCTCTTTCTCCAAAAGAATGCATACGTGAACAAACTCCGGGAGATCCAAGAAGCCCTGAGCACGTCAGAGTTCTTCAAAAGGCATGAGGTTAGCATGTCTTCCTGCTGACTGCACACAAACCGACTCAAAAGACTCACAATGGAATTTTACAATACATTAAAACACAGTCATGTTATGATACCGGTGTACCAAAGGAACATTGTTTAAAGTCCATTTTACATTTCGTGAAAGTATTTGATTCGAGGCACAGTGCAAAACTCTCATGTACTGTAACCATTTACTGCATGTTTACCACCTGCTGGAAAAGATATGCAGCCCAAGATAAGATAAGCGCCCACTGTATATTATAGGTAGACATTTGAGTGTTTTAATGGTTAGGTAATAGAATACGTAGGTTGTTTAAAAAAAAAAAAACCTAAGAAACTCATCAGAACCTTGCACTACTCTCAGACAAAATAAACATTCATGTGAAACCCTGCTGTCACAATCTGAGTGCTATTACTCAAAATTCGAAATTCAAAGGAATTCATCATATCAGTTCACTGATACCATCACAAACTTTTTTTTGTTTTAATCTCTGATTGTCAAAGTTAGAGATATTATCAGAGATTTTCTCTGCTGCCAGTTATATAAGAACATTAACTTCACTGACAGAAATTCACATACTGTACAGTTGGTCATAGCACTTAGTCACCTAGTCACGTAGAATGTCTAGTAGGAAGTGGGGTGTCCCATATCGCATGTTCGCCACCCAGCATGCATAACAAAAGGTTAAAATTGTTTTTATATGGGACAACACAGGCTCCGAGGACAACATAATCCATAAAGTAGACATTTTAAGGGTTATAAAAAGCTAAGTTGGAAAAATGTATTTGTCAGGTACACGGGATACCCACCCTTCTCTTCCTACTACATCAAAAAAAATGTCCCTCCACCAGTCTGATGTTGTTGTGCTCTGCTTTGCCGTGTCCCACACACAGGTCATCGGCAGCTCCCTCCTGTTCATCCATGACCACACGGGCCGCGCGGAGGTGTGGCTGATCGACTTTGGCAAGACCACCCTGCTGCCTGAGGGCCAGACCTTGCAGCACTCCACGCCCTGGCAGGAGGGCAACAGAGAGGACGGCTACCTGTGGGGCCTGGACAACCTCATCCACACGCTGGCCTCCCTCACCCAGGGCGGTTGACCTGTGACCTGCTCTGGGTTGTGTTTCTCAAAAGCGTAGTTGCTAGCCGGCTAGCCCCTTAGGTAGTTGCCAATGGGACATTGCATTGCAACCGGCAAGGTAGCTAACGTAGTTAACAACTATTGTTTAAAGAAATGCACTGCTGACCTATTGACCTATCAGGTCCATCCAGGGGTGACCTTTTTTTTCAGACTGAACTTAGAACTTTTGTTACCTACACTTTACACCACCAGCAAAAGGATATATCTGTCCCATCCTGCGTACTTCTGCTGAAAACACAAGTGTTTGCCATTGCACACAAAGTGTTGCATGCGCAGTGGCGACCATGTATTGTTGATGCAGTATTTGTAAAAAATGTGTCAACGAACAAAAAGAAAGCACAAAAGCACATGGCCAAAAATCAGAGCCAAAACACCAATAGTTTTATGTGAATGCATTATACAAAATGTTTAATGCTACCATCCGCCATTTCAGGTGTTTTATAAAAGTGTAATAGTTTTGTACACATTTAGGTGAAATCTTCTGATGATGCATTGTGCTTTGCCTTTTCCTCATCCACTGTTAAGAAACGGATGATGTCAAGTAGCCCTGATGCTGAGAGCAAGAAACAAACGATGTGACAACAGCAGGATAGCCTCACTAAGGTGTTGAAATTCTCAGATGACATTGGCCCGAGGGTTAAGCCAACTGTTAAACATTTTTATTTTATTGACGGTTTGGATTTTAAACTAGTTGTGTTGAACACGTCCGAGAGGAAAATTGAATTTCAACACGAACACAGAAACTGTGTTATTATATAACAGTATCGTTGATAGCATCTTTTAGCACCCTAAGTCCCTTTCCTTGGGAGAAAGTGTATGTACAAACTAGAAGGCTGTGGCAACAAAGGCACACCAATTGCATTATAATGCAACACTATGAAATGAAGCCCACATCCAAACTTGACTTCGCAAATAATAGTTTTAGAAGATGTGTCTGTCTGCCCATTGTGAGAGAACAGACGGCCTGTACAGACAAAGTAAATATCAAACTTCTTGGACTCGGTTTTCGTACACCCTTATGCTAGGTGAGTTTTCTGCTGACAAGAGTCCATTGTTAAAAAAACAGTATATACGTATTAAGTCACTGTGAGTACTAATAGCTGTTTTTGGACTACTGTATTACAGTACAAAGTCATTAAGCACACTTTTTTGTAACTTTTTTCAAAGTTCACAGCAAGACACTATTGTGTTACCAGGGCAAGGTATTGTCATCTTGCATGAAATGTAAGTCTGTGTTTGTTAATTTGTTTGTAGTATATGTGAAAGTTGACATCTGTGAAATAATAATTAAAAAAAAAACGTCAAATTGAGATTAAACTTGGTTTGTTTTTGGTACAGTTGCTACTGTATGCACTTTATTGAGTAGTTAACCTGCCCTACTCAATTGTGTAGAAGCATGAATCATGACTCAATACCATCACTGGTGGTTCGGTTGGTAAGGAAGTGATACTTTGTAACGAATTTCTACTGGAATCAAAATGGCATGAGGTTCTAGGCTGCCATCATCAGGAGAGTAGCAGTGGTTCAGAATGAGTCAGGTCCATTTAGAAGACCGGACTCAATCCCATTGATGCATTGGTGACTCATGGTATGCTATATATTGCTTAGCATACAGAAGAATCTTTGGTCAGGCTCTCATAGTACACAGCCACACAGAAATAATACAGTGTTATTTCAACACCCGAGGAGTTGATTTAGTTTGAGATTGATCCCAGAGTAATCTCTAAATGTTGAATTAACACAGCATTTTTTACTGTGCAGGAATACAACCCTGTGTGCCTGTTGAGATAGTCTAGTGATCTACAAACTTGTAATAAAGATAGCTGGTCTCTCTTGGGCATCATCTGCAAGTATTCTCAAGCATGTCAGTTGCTGCATTGATGGGTGTAGTCTGTATTCTCGGTTTACTCTGGACAAACTTTGCCCCGACTGTTTACACACTCTGAGTGACATCAGTGTCACACAGAGGAGAGATAGAGCCTCTCAAATTGTTGACTGTATCATTCTCAAGGTTTGAAGAGCCGGCACTCCCCACCCATCCACCACTGTAAATATATGGATGCTCAGACAAAGCAATGTTAATGTGAACATTTAACAAACCTAAATGCCAACATTGCAATAGATTGTATGCCATTGCAAGATTTAAACCCTTAATATATTCTACCAGCACGTGTGGCTTTTAAAACATTTATTTAACTTGGAATACAGTGTCATCCTTTAAAAGGGGAACCATTTATACAGCAGTGTTTCATTTCTGGAGAACAGAAAACAAAGGAGCAAAGCCAGTTGTAAAGCTAATTCTCTTGTAAACAAACACAAATACACAAAAGTAAATAAAACAAAATAAAAGTATTCAGTTGACTTGGAGCACTTCATAAAGCACAGGGGTGCTACATGTCAATGAAGACTAATACAATCTCCTGATTCAGTGTTAGGTACTGCTGAGCCCGACACACAGTCAAAGTCAGTGTGAATTCAACACTTGGAGCGTATGAGATACTAGAAGAGTTTTAAATTCAACATTTTTGAGCAATGTGGCTGGGCAATGACATGATTGGCTTCTAATTTTCCAATACAATTATCAAGAAAATGTGTCTGCTGCTGATCCAAGTTCTCCTGAGAACAGTATTTCAGTGATAAACTGTCCAAATAAAATATTATAGTACCATTGCTCAAAGGTGTTTCTCAAAAAAGTTGTGTATCATTATCACCTTAAGTATTGAGTTCACACAGCAAAATTGACTGTGTTGTACAAGGCCTCAGCATACCAGTGGCAGTGATCTTCTACAAGAAAAATAAAAACAACATTCTGGTATACTCATTGCAGACTTTTCTAATGCGTAACATAGAACTAATATGAGATGAACATGGCATTGCTACATATAGAATACTTAGTCCAGTTGAAAATACCTCAAAAAGAATAATACATCTTGTATGGAGGGCAGCTAAAAGCATTTGGTACATAAAATAAAACAAGTAGAGAAGGAGGTCTAGCATTCAATAAGCATGTTGACAGACGGCAGTTATTCATGCAGACGTGTGCACTTCCCATGCCTGTGAAGCATTCTAGCGTGAAGAAGAAGGAAATCTTAAGACCAGCATTAAAAAAACACTGATTCAAAGAGGTCGTCGTTGTATTGCAGTTGTCAAGAGTTGCTTTCTGTGTTGGTACTGTGTGGAAAAGAAAAGGTGGCAGACAGACAGTCTTATGGCTTCTTTAGGGGCACACAATAACTCTGCAGTTGTGTCAGCTATTACTGTCAGCTTAGACTAAATGGGATGGCCTAGTAGTCTACAGACACAGAACAACCACACACACAAGCGTAAGGTCTGTAGGTAAAACACCAAATAAAATACATAACTTAAGAAAACAATGAGAAGGTGTACAAAGGACCAAAAGGGATCAAAAACGCCATACCGATGTGAAAAGGCAAACATTTAAATCGGCATAATAATGCAACATGTGCCTAACAGAATAAAATAAGGTGTTGCCTGAGAAACAGCACTTGATGAAGCTCTTGATAACAATGGCGCCCCCCAGTGTCAATATGCAGTATCACTATTCATACTGATACAAGAACACTGCGCCCTAATGTCTTATTTTAGTCACAACATGCTGTCACAATACGTCAGTGCATTAGTGTTGAATATATTCTGTGTGTATACTTGAGGCACATGGAAGGTAGGCTACTACTGTGCTACCTAGTAATTCTTACGAGTCAAAACATCTATCATCACAAAAGGGAAAACATATGCTTCCAAACAAGGTGTGTGATGAATGTCTTTGCAACCGATAAACCCTCCGAACAAGTCCACTGCTGTTTAAATCTAAACTGTAGTCGTTCAACAGAAAACAGATGACAATTTCACTCTGACAGCTCTGATGGATCACAATTCTCCTCTTGGATGAAAATAAAACCTCATCATGACAATCACATGAATGCCTGGAGAATGACATGTCGTGACTAGAGGCATAGTGACAGTGGGTGATGACAAATGATGCTTACTAGATAAGGAATGGGAAAGAGCAGCCAGTGGGAAGGGCAAGTTAGATTGTTTCTATGTACGTTATTAGTGCATATTCAAAAAAAAAAACTTCTGAGCAGCCTTGCACCTGTTCTCTCTTTACTAAAATCTTCACACAAAGCAAGCACATCAGTTCCTCCAAATTAAGTATGTACCTGAATTATATTTTTTTCCAAATATACTGTATAATATCAGACTATGTCGTAACAACCATCCTAATACATTATGTATTTAAATCCGAAAAGTATTGTCAATCGATCACATTCGTACTTCAGAAATTTTAAAAGGGCAACTCAATTTCAATGGAACCCATAGCGTTTCACGTTCTTTCCTCATTTAAACTGTCATTCTAGACCAGAACTAGAACGATCATAGTACAACCAGAAGGGGGAAAAAGTACTTGTTTCCTCTTTGCTAGAACCAGATTGCATAGCTGGTTAAATGTTAGCATGTATTTTTTCACAGTATTCTTTTGCAAGACTTCATGTATCCTCAGATCGACTTCACAACGGCTTGATCTCAGATTTTACTGTACCCCATAGACCATTAGGTACACGCACAGACCTCACCAAAGAGAAATATCTTTACAACATCAGCTTCTTGTAAGCCATTGTTTGGTTTCAGTCTCACAACATTGTTAGTCTTTCCTTTCCCTGGTTCTTCAAATGTAAGTAAATATTCAGGAGTTCCTGGGTGCGCCTATTACCCTTTAAGTTAGTTAGTACCAAGGCTATTTAAAAAAAACATTATTATAAGGATACAAAAAAGACTTTTTCATTTTGAATATATATATATCTATATATTTGTCTATATTTAGAAAAAAATAAGGAGCTTGTGATTTCTTCAGCAGGCCAAAAAATATGGCGTCCCGACAAAATCTTTTCCAGTGTGTTCTCATTTGTGTAAAATGTACTTCCAGTGTCTTGTGTTCCAGTGTTTCTACTTGGTGATGAGTTAAGTTGCTTGCACGACTGTACTGTGCATGACCTGAATCATGAGTCCTACTTCATCGCCCACCACGTCACACCACCACCACCACCACCACCACCACCACACCCACACCTCTTTCGCTACACGGGCGTGACACTCAGGTCCTCCGACAGGGAGAACCCCGAGTCCCTGTCCCGCGTGGGCTTCTCGGGCTTGGTGTGGCGCTTGATGTCCTCGTGCCCGTAGCTGGCGTGCCGCTTCACCAGGGGCTTGTGTCCAGAGGTGGAGGGCAGTGCCAGGGCAAGGCCTGCCAGCAAGAGGCCCGGCGTGGAACCACACATCGCAGAGGCACCACCACCACCAGAGGCACCGGCAGCGGCGGCAGCCTCGGAGTGCAGCCTGGTGGCCTTTGGCACCACCAGGGGCAGGCTCTCTGCCTCGTAGCTCTGCTCGTCGTAGGCGTAGTTGACGTTGCCACAGGGGAAGCTCTGGAGCTTGGCCAGATCCATGGTGGTGGTGCTGGCTGGTGGTGGACCCCCCATGGCCCCTCCTCCACATGCCCCACCGGCCACAGCTCCCACTGGGGTCTTCCATGAGGACAGGCCCATCTTGGGGACCTGGGAGCCTCCCACGGAGGAGGACTGGGACGAGGTGGAGGACGTGGAGACTGTGGTGGGTAGTAAGCTGGTGGAGGTCTGACACGCAGCAGCAATGGCACCAACACCACCAACACCAACACCACCTCCACTGAGGCCTGCAGCTTCCAGATCGTTACGTTCAGAGGTAGTGGAGGAGGCGGTGGTGGTGTTGGGGGAGGAGGAAGACGAGCCGCCGCCGCAGGAGAGTGGCACGGACTGCGTGTGGGACAGCGCCGTCTTGGCGCGGCCGATGCTCTCCAGCACCCAGGAGCCGTAGGTGGGGTTCCACAGATTCTTGGTCTTGTTCTTCAGCTTCTGGCTGCCCGAGGACGAGCTGCTGCGAGAACACGGCCGGTGGTGGTAGAACTCGCCACTGCTGCTGCCCAGGGACGGCCCTGCGCCTGCACCACCGGGGACCTGGAGCCATGAGCCGGAGCACACGGCCACCGCCGGTACGGGCTCGGCCCAGGACGGCTCCAGGGCGTCGCGGTACGAGGCGGTGGCCACCTCCTGGGGGAGCTGAGTGGGCCTCTGGAGCAGGAGACGGGGCTTGTGGGCCAGGGGGAAACCACCAGCGGTGGTGGTGGTGGTGATGGAGGAGCAAGAGGAGATCCCAACACCACCACTACACAAGGTGACCTCTGGTGGGAGAGACGCGTCCTGGGAGAGGGAGTGGGACACCAGCAAGGGGCTCATGCTTCCAGAGCCTTCTGGCCGCATCACGGTGCCGCCGTCTTCGTCCATGGTCGGCCCGTACTCCACTGGCAGCGGGGTGTTGATCACGTCAGGGTCCTGGCGTAGAAAGACACACGTTATTTCAGTTCATAAGAGACTCTAAGCATCTTCCCTCAGCTTGCAGGTGCATCATCACAGTGGGGTAAACAAACATCACTGGAGGCTGGAGCACACTGTAGCTTGGTTCTTAAACATTTATTTTGGGCAAACACCCGACTGTTTCGGAATTGCTACACCTTCTTCAGTTATTTACGTCCATGGTGGAAATGTTTTTTTTATGTATATACGTGTATATATTTATTGGCTAAAGTGCAGAGAAAACAGGAAAAGGTTGGGAGAAGATATAAGGCTGGGTTGGAAAATTATCCAGGCTGGATTCGAACCTGGATCCCCAACCACCGGCACAGGGGCGGAGTGGCCCACCTTTTCCCACCGGGAGAATTTTCCCCTTGGCGGCCCTCTTTAAAAAACAAAAAAAAAACAAAAAAAACAAAGCGAACAACATGGTTTCCTAACCAAAAAGACAAAAGCCACGAAATCTGCAGTCGTACTACATGTGAACATTAGTGTTGTCAAAATATCAACCTGAATTGGAGAATTTAGCCTACACCTTGATGAAATGCACAGCCAGTGGTGTAGTCTACGTAAAACGCAGGTATACGCACCCATTTCAAAATTTCAAGGATTACAGTATACCCACTTAAAATTGATTGATCCATTATTTACAATAGCACAAATATATACAGTACACATAAAAAAATGCTCAAATATACAGTATACCCACTTCAAAAAGTAGACTACACCACTGGAGCCATCATCACAGTCCAAAGCATTCATAGGCCTACTAGGTTAGGCTACATCACGCTACTGTTCCATGCAAATGTGCACTCCACTGTCATTTTGACAGTTTGAAATTGAAATATCGTTTAAGGAAGACAGGATGAGCATGGGCACAAAGTTTTGAGTGTGGGGATTTTTAGAAGAGTAGGCTTACAAAATATAGTATAGTATCCTATAGCTTACAAAAAGTCTGTCTACATTGTGCAATAAACCCACCATGCAGCAAATAAGCCAAACCTAGCTACTTCAAAGCACAACCATAAGTCAACAAAATGTATAACCAAACGGTGTAGGCCTACCTTACAGTAAAACGCTGTCTTCGTCGCAGCAAATGTCTTTGTTTCTTGCAATCACTACTTAAATCCACAGCTTAGCCTACACACCCAGCACTGGTCACATCAGAATCTTGTGTGGTAATTATTTTGTTCCATTTCTTCAGACATAGGCAACAACCTAAATGTACCACATATAAATATATGTATGATAATAATATTATTTCGACTACAAGGAGATATACTGGTAGTTCTAACAAATCAAAACAAAACCCATTGCTTCTGTTAGGTGCAGTTCTCTTCCTTACCACTTGGTGGAGTCTGTTCGTAACCCAATTCAATAACCACAGAGCAAGTGAATCTGGACTGGAAAGACTGTAAACTGTAACAGTCGTGTGGAAATCGGAAATAAATAAATTGGAATAAATAATAATTTATTAATATTTCCATCCTTTGGTAACCAATCTACATATCACAGGTTCTTCAAATACTGAAAACGAAACTGTGTTACTAAGATCTTGTAAACTTCCGCGATCTACGGTGTATGAAAATTATCAGTAGAGAAGGGGTGTGGCCAATTTACTGTTTGACACCGTCAGTGAGGTATTACTGTCTGGTATACGGTATATATACTGGCTAGTCAGCTTACTTAAAATACAGAGAAGTGGAAAGTTGGAAGTCAGTGCAAAAAAGTACAACCTGAAACTTCAGGGCCGGCGAAGAACGTAGAGTGGCTGCATTATTACATTTCACGGCCGCGGCCCACCGGGACAAGTCCCTGATCTCCCGACGGCCACTCCGCGCCTGCACCGGCATTATGGTCCAGCGCACACACAGTATTAGTGAACCAAATCACCCCATCTTGAATAAAAAGTTGTTAAAGGCCAACTTCCGATAAAACTCAGTTTTACTCACTCCTTTCGAAGATCGGACGGTCACCCCAAGTTAAACTCACTTGCAAGGCTCTCATAGCGGTGCGTCAACTCTCCTGGCTGTGTTTCCCGGTGTTTCCCAATTTACATAAATAATGCAGGGAAACGAGCGAATCACGAAAGCCTTTCTGTGTTTCGTCACGTCGAAAGAAGGCGTTGCCCACAAAGGTTTATATCGACCCATTTATCTAAAAACATGTCGAGTAATTTTTTTCTGCTTGTTTTCAAAACAAGCAACGTCTGGTGGCCCGAAACATAGCTTAGCTTAGCTATCAGCTGGTTGCTACTCTCAGGTACACACACAGCACAAAGCCTCATACATAAAGCCTGCTCACTCCGGTTGCTCCGTGCCTGCAGCTCGCCTAGGGGTCGCTGTCGAAAGAGCACAGCCCTGAATGGAGCCTGCACGCTTCCGTTGGCGCCCCTATAGTGCAGTACCACCCGGGGAAGTGGCGACTCTGTTTCCCATTACATTCTCTCCAAGAACTGGAGGACTGAGCCAATCAGAGACGCGTTTCTTTGAGAGCAGGAGGAGTGAGCCAATCAGAGACGCATTTCCACGAGAAACACGGAACACTCTCTCGTTTCTCCACAAGCCACCTTGCCAGCTTGCAAAAACGTCTTGAAACAAAGCAACCAGAACGTTTTTTAAAACAGGACCAACGCGTAACACATTCAATAACAATTGGGAACACGGCAATATTAATTAAATGACGTTGAGAGGCCATCTTTAACACTTTGTAGCTGTGTGAATAATATGTATACAGCTGCAGCAGTATACAGAGTATATGCGATATTTAGTATACCACCATGGCCAATACTGCTATGGTGAAAGGTGAGATGCTCAATGTGGAGTGGTAAGATAAACGCAGCTTCAACATTAACACTTAAATTAAACTTAAAAACATAAACAAAAAGGGAAAAATAAATATTGCATGAGTGATGATGACATGTGGTTACCCTCCACTATACTTCAAGACATGGCAGTTAAGATGTCGCCAACATTTGCTCCGTTTACATGAGATATATTAGCCTGATAAACCAGCCTAAATGTTTGTCTGGCCCAGATGAACGATACCTCCGAAGATTGTTGATGAGAACAACCTGTTGTTTTTTCAAACCGTGCCGGCGCTCTGACCAATCAGCGGTCTTTGCCGTTGATGTGCTTTCCCAACGGTGTTGCGAGCTTCGTCGTCACTCCCTCAAAACCCCGCCCGCTTTGATTCAAAACAAATCACTGCGCTGTACCTGTAATTGGTTTTGCCAGACTCAGGGCACAGTGTTCAAAATGTTCTCAGATCCGAGGCCACACCCATTCGCAGCTGAACATTTTCGGCGTCCCAGCGGGTGCCGCTGGTTTAGTAGATATTTAATTCAGAATTCTTAAATTCTGAATAAAGCCTAATTCCACTTTGAAAACGCTTCACAATTCGGAATTAAATGAAAGATCAAATTGAACTCGACAAAAATTATTGAATTCTGAATGATTACTTCGGAATTAAAAATGTCATGTACACGTTGCCATTGTTATGTAAGCACAAACAGAAGTCTTGTCAATGAGCAGTATCCAATGACAGCTTCTGCTTAGTCTCAGACTATATGACTTCCACTGGCTTGCATAAAGGAACCATGGATGTATAGAAACACATGAGGCCCACAGTTTGAATATGGCAAATTTTTACAGTACAAATATTTGAAGCAAACACCCCCACTTGGTGTTTCTGTGACATTCTAGTCAGGACAGACATCAGACATCAGACAGAGATGTGTTCCTTTGAAGCTTGGCACCAAAAGACACTTGAGAACAAGTGCTGGACAGTATCTACAGCAAGCCCCTTAGGCTCCAACTAAAGCGCTGAGTAAATATTTGGAGCATTCCCAATGCCCTTCCATGGCCATCGCTGTGTTAGCAGAGTCAAGAGGGCACAAAAAGCACCATGTGGGTGCCTGCAGACCTGAGCCATTTACAAACACACTGATGATGACGGCTTAGTTGGCAGTTATGATGGCTGCTCAAACATTGGCTTGCCTACTATGGTCATTCGAACCAGTGAAAATGCCATTTTGGGGTAGCCGTGGTGAAATGGGAAGGGAGTTGGGACTGTGGATCCCAGGATTGCAGGGTCAATCTCCACCCTACGGGCCTCCACACATCGGCTCTGCCAAAGTGCGGAGCACTGCTCTGCCAAAGTGCGTAGCACTGCTCTGCCAAAGTGCCATTCCTTTGTTTTCAATACAACCCCGCACACCGCGTCGATGTCCGTGACATCCGCGGATATCGGCTGGCGATTAGGGACGAGTTCTATTTTGTCAGAGCCACCCATCAACCCATGCTCTGCTGTGGTGAAATTGTGTGCTGAGGGCTGGAATTGTGTTGGAAGCAAAAGTGCTCCGCAGTGCTGTCGGAACCGATGTGCGGAGGGCCTAACCCATCTCCTCCTCCCTGGATGGCTGAGATGCCCTTGAGCAAGACACCTAACCACAGATTGCTCAAGGGACTGTAATCAATTAGCCAGGCCCCGTCCTCCTAGTGACGCAACACCTTCAGAGTTGCTTCTTGTCAGGCCAGGAGTACTGTAATACAAATATCGTTTCTGAGCTCCGGAAAAATAAGGAACTCCTCCCACTTTGTTGGGAAGCAAACAACCAGTAACTAACCAAGGAAGGCAGGTCAACCATGCCGTGGCATTTGGGAAATGTTCATTGTTATGCTCTTGGTCAGACCAAGTCTCGAGGAGATTTGAAAGTTGATGATAATCAGGCTAGTTATCAATACCCTGTAATATGTGTAAGTCGCTTTGGATAAAAGCGTCAGGTAAGTGTAATGCAATGTAATGTAATGGTCCATTGGGGTGCTGGTGGTCGGCATCTCAAAAATAGCTTGTTGTATCTGAATACAGCCAGACTATTGTGCTATTGCATTATATTATATCGTGTCATATTGCATTGTTATGTACTGTACTGTATTGTATTGTATTCTGTTCCATTCAAATGTCAAACACAATCAAAAGTCAATACATGCATTTTACAAACAGGGGGAGCCAAATACTAGTTTTCTTTAAATTGAAATGTTTTGTTTAGTGACTACCAAAAGAAGCTTGTCTGTCTCAGAAGTTGTGTAAAGATGAATATAGTCCCCACTACCAGGATTTAAAATGTCCTTAAGTAGGCTACCTCAATGTTGTGACATGGCCAACAACACCCGTTCGTTCAAGGGAAATACTGTACCTGAGTGCAGTAGTTGATCCTTTCCAATATGGTGGAGAAGTTGGGCCGGTGCTCAGGGCAGTGTTGCCAACACTGAGTCATGATGCGGTAGCTGCAGACACACACACACACACACACACACACACACACACACACACACACACACACACACACACACACACACACACACACACACACACACACACACACACACACACACACACACATATACAGTGCCCTCCATAATTATTGGCACCCCTGGTTGAGATGTGTTAAAAGCCTTAAAATAAATTCAGTGTTTATTGCAGAAGAATACTGTCACACTGAAAATTGTAGGAAAATGTAGCCTTCAACTCAAATGAATTGTAGGAAAATAAAAAAAATCCCTGACTAAAAAATAATTATTTTTCATTAAATCACCTGTTCCACAATTATTGGCACCCTTAACAATTCCCAGGAAATAAATATAATTGAAGCATTTCTGTCATTTCTACAGTAGTTTACAAAGTTTACCAGAGTATGTAGGAACATTTAATTAGTAATTCATCACTTCCTGTTTCCCTGGGGTATAAATATGACGTGACACCGAGGCCATTTCTCTTATCCACTCTTAAACATGGTAAATACAAAGGAACACAGCATACAAGTGAGGCAGATGTGCGTCGACCTTCACAGGTCAGGCAGAGGCTACAAGAAGATTGCCACTCAACTGCAGCTGCCCATATCTACTGTGAGAGGAATAATTAAGAAGTTCAAAACAACTGGAACAGTGGTAAACAAGCCTGGACGAGGACCCAAGTTTATTTTGCCACCACGCACAGTGAGGAGGATGGTAAGAGAAATCAAAATATCTCCAAAGCTCACTGTTACAGAATTACAACAAATGGTAGCATCCTGGGGTCACAAAGTCTCCAAATCAACCATCAGGCGCTGTCTACACGCCAACAAGCTGTTTGGGAGGCATGCACGGAGAAAACCTTTCCTCACCCACAATCATAAACGTAAACGTCTGGAGTTCGCCCAGCGGTATTGGGGCTTCAACTGGGACCGTGTGCTTTGGTCAGATGAGACCAAGATTGAGCTTTTTGGCAACAAACACTCTAAGTGGGTCTGGCGTGCCACGAAAGATGCGCATGCTGAAAAGCACCTCATACCCACTGTGAAGTATGGGGGTGGGTCAGTGATGCTGTGGGGCTGTTTCGCTTCCAAAGGCCCTGGGAAGCTTGTTAGGGTGCATGGCATCATGAATGCTTTGAAATACCAGGACATTTTAAATCAAAATCTGTTGCCCTCTGCCAAAAAGCTGAAGATGGGTCGTCACTGGGTCTTTCAGCAAGACAATGACCCTAAACATATGGCCAAATCTACACAGAAATGGTTCACCAGACACAAAATCAAGCTCCTCCCATGGCCATCTCAGTCCCCAGACCTCAACCCCATTGAGAACCTGTGGGCTGAGCTGAAGAGGAGAGTACAGAGGAGAGGACCCAGGTCTCTGGATGATTTAGAGAGATTCTGCAAAGAGGAATGGCTGAAGATCCCTCTTTCTGTCTTTTCCCATCTTGTGAAACATTATAGGAGAAGATTAGGTGCTGTTTTGTTGGCAAAAGGGGGTTGTACAAAATATTAACAACAGGGGTGCTAATAATTGTGACACACATTATTTGATGTCAAATAATTATTTCTTTATGTGGGATTTTTTCCCCACTGAATAAATGCACTTGTATTGAAGGTTGGATTTTTCTCTTTTTTTTCCATTAAGGTCCCATATTATTTAGAGAAAAATAATAATAATTGGAAGCTAAAAAACACATCTCAACCAGGGGTGCCAATAATAATGGAGGGCACTGTATTAGAGACAAAATACGAAGGCCAACAAAAACTGTGCCATAATTCCTCCCGAGTCACTGCTTAACCATGACTCACTGAATAATTTTCACTGATTATACAAAATCACATCTGTGTAATCCAATATAGCCCAGTCAACCCAAGTGACTCACAATAAATGTAATACCCAGTAATGAAAAAACAAATTCTACGATACAATAAAGTTGGTGATGAGTTTGCATATCTCAATATACGGCTGTGAGTTACTCACGCAGGTCCTGGGCAGCTCTTGGGGGGATCCATCCTGCCACCACTGGTGACGAACTCCAGCACCTCTTGATTGGTCTTGCAGGGGTAAGGCATGTATCCCAGGGAGAAGATCTCCCACAGCAGTACCCCAAACGACCTGGAGAGGGAGCCAGAATTCAATGAGACTCGGGAGTCGCGCATAAAAGACTGATTGTGGTGGGGAAGAAATGGAAGGCAACTGGGAGGAAATTCTCTCCACTCAAGAAAACAAGGTTTTGCAACAGAACAGCAAGTGACAGCCAAATGTCTGCACTTAAAGTTTCGTATTGTTTACATGGGAATGCGGCCCACAACAGCTTGAAATAATTGAACATGCAGTGGCCGTGACATTGTTTGCTTTATTACTGTGGTGAAAAGGTTCTCCCAGTCCGTACTGACGGATTTTAGGACAAGAAAAAAGTAGAGAAAAGGGAAAAAAGACAACGTTTTCTTAATGTGCATCCCGACCTCATGAAAGGGGTTACTCTGCTGTAAATTTGAAAGAGATCCTGTGGGCAAGTGGCGGAATTATCACGGCTCACTTGATGGGACTGCGGATGCCTGCAAGCTCCCATTTCAGACTAAAGGGACAGCCATGCTAATGGAGCCGACAAGCTACGAG
The DNA here is from genome assembly GCF_034702125.1 of Engraulis encrasicolus. Lineage (NCBI taxonomy): Eukaryota > Metazoa > Chordata > Actinopteri > Clupeiformes > Engraulidae > Engraulis > Engraulis encrasicolus. The sequence continues at coordinate 41,319,571 of NC_085875.1, read as the reverse complement.
ACTCACAAGAAAACAAGCAAACTCAGACGGGACGATGGCTAAGAAAGGTCATGACATGAGCAGACACGAGGTATGCATTATCAATAACAACAAGTTCAAAAAGTTCATGCATTGCACATGCTGAACATGCTCTGTATAAGAGCAGAAGAAAGAGAAGAATCAGAGGATAGAGAAGAGAAGAGAAGAGAAGAGAAGAGAAGAGAAGAGAAGAGAAGAGAAGAGAAGAGAAGAGAAGAGAAGAGAAGAGAAGAGAAGAGAAGAGGAGAGAAGAGAAGAGAAGAGAAGAGAAGAAAAGAGAAGAAAAGAGAGGAGAGGATCATGTGTCAGATTATGGGACACTACACATCTTCCTCAGACTCAACCAGACTGTAGCTCTGTTGACATGTTAGCCATGTATGTTTGCCGTTACACGGCCCTGTTATAAATATACTATTACCAGAATGGCAAGGACCAAGTCCTAAAGCATAACTCAAGGTGCTGCGTAATGTCATAGTGATGTAGTACTATGGTTGTAAAATCTTTTCTACGATGTGCATTATTACTGGGCGAATACACTGGCGGCGGCGAGATTAATCAACAGAGAATCGCTGAAGTGTGCCGCAAGAGCGATACGAGCGATGGAAGCAACAGAGCATGTCTGTTAAAAGCGAAATGCAAGTATCCCATGCAGGGTTCACGTTAGCCGGCTGTGGCCGGACATTGGCCGTTTGCATGAATGAATGACCGGCAAAATAAAATGTTCCCGGACAACATGTCCGACAAAAATGACAGCAGTTAGTCAGTAAATAAATTAGCCCATTTTAAATAGGCCTAGGCCTACTTAAAGTTACGAAACACCAGTAGGCCTAATATGAAACTGAACAAAGCTGAAAATATTTGTGAATAGCCTATGTAACTGAACTTGTCATAAACAGCACGCAATATTGCTTGCGCTCTCGTCCCCATCGTCGTTGTCCTCAATCACGTTATGCAATCCCTTGACTCACACTGGCTGCTGTGCTGTCGAGGAACGATTCTGGTTTTTTTGTAGGCTATTTTTTACCAATATATCAGTGAACACAACAAAGGGCATTGCATTTGCAAAACGGTTTCATGCCCAGTTGCGAAGTCAAGCCTGACGGTTGGGGACTCAATGGCATGCGCAGCATCGCCGCATCGAATCACTTTCACTTTTACCAATGCTAAAAAATGGTGGTGGATCTCCAAGTAGGCTACAGAGGGTGAAGTTAAACATTCCAGAGAACGATGGACTCGCGAGAAGTCCCAGTGAAAGTGCATGCAGGGCGTTATAACTGTTTTCATCACCGGCCAAAACGTGTAGCCCATAAAGCATTGTACGGAACGTGTCAATTCCATTACTTTAGAGAGCGCAGGAACACAACGCAATATAGTTCAAATTTCAGTAGCGTCGATACCATTACTGTAGGCCTACTATTACAGGCATCACCTCGTTACCCAATTTGAGAAGGGAAATGCTCTTCGGGTTTGCTGATAAAACACACTGTTTGAGTTGATAATTTAGGGATCTGCGCACAGCACGTTGGCTGGCTGTTTTTTTTCTCTCTTTCAGTTCGAGCTCTCGAGTGTGTGAAAGAAAGCGCGCGTTTACTCCCCGGCCCGTGCGCACAAGCAGGACTCTAACACCAGACAACTGGCCAAATGTTAGTGAAATTTAAGTTTTGCTGGCAGAAAAGACCAATTTACTACACTTTGACCCATTAGGGAGTGTGTGTTTGGCTATATGTGGAAAGGTCCGTTAGATATTTCAAATGTCCGGTATTCTGCAATACAGCCGGCCACTTGTCCGGCCAGTAAGAATTCTAGCGTGAACACTGATCCCATTGGCTGTGGCGGCTGTTGTTGAACTGCATCATAGCTCATTTGCATAATATTTGCTCAAGTCCAACTACAAACTGTTGCTCAAATCGCTCAAATCACCTCTAGTCGCCCAAATCGCCTTTCTCTATTCTCTCGCCAGTGACTCAATACAAAGTCAATTACTTCCATCTCTGGAATCGCTCATGTCGCGCTTGGTGTATTTGTGCGGTTAAGCTGCGGCATGTAGTGTTGTATGGCCTCACCAGGTGCCTGTTGTACAGGTTAAGATGCATTGATACAACTCGACTATTATTTACACCCCTACTCACCATGTGTCTGTTTTACAGGTGAAGATGCCCTCCATGAAGGCTTCCGGTGGCATCCACTTGACTGGCAGCATGGCACGCCCACCCTTGCGGTAGTAACTCGCTCTGGCAGGAGTAGAGAAGAGGAGACCAGAATTAAATAGACCCATAGGAAAAAGACATAAAAAACTTACATGGCTATGAAAATCAATATGCGGAAAAAATGTAATGGGCCACTTTTATGATGGGCGGCTTTTTGATATATCCTTTTCCTATGGAGAATAGAGCAGAATATACACATATCTACATTTACACATACTGTATCCAGATAGTGCAAGAGACATGCAGTAGAGGAGGAACTAAAACCCTGAGGGAGTAAATGTGGGAGGGAGAGGAGGACAACAAGACCAGGACTCACGAGGCTAAGTGCTAAATTAAAAGCCTTCATTTGCCCATGAGGACACCCACGTAAAGGCAATTCTCTACGCACTTAGGTGAAAGTAACATACTCCACCCCCATTACGCAAACACACACTCACACAAATACACACACTCACCCACAAAGAGCAAAGGCCTTGATTAAAAGCCTATGTTTACTCATAAAGAGACCAGAAGAAAAAGGACACGTAACACGTAAGAACACTTGGATAAAGAAAATAAACAAACGCTATTTCACTGTCTGTGAGAGCTTTTAAGAGCACACAATGCACAACTGCAATCCTGGTGTGTGTGTGTGTGTGTGTGTGTGTGTGTGTGTGTGTGTGTGTGTGTGTGTGTGTGTGTGTGTGTGTGTGTGTGTGTGTGTGTGTGTGCGCGCGTGTGTGTAATGGTCGTGGGCGGAGCATCTGTATGCACATGATCAACTGCAATAACTTGAAAAATCCAAAAGAGGCAAATAAATCTGCTCACAGTTCAGAGATATTGAGGGAGCCCAGCTAACTCAGCAGGTCCAACAACAACAACATCTGCAAAGTCCATTTATGACTGTTGTGTGTCTCACCTGTATATGTCCCGAGCCATCCCAAAGTCTCCGATCTTAGCCACCCGCTCCGGTCCTGGACACGTCAGGAGACAGTTGCGAGCAGCAATGTCCCTGAGAGCAGACAACAGGGATATTAGGGCCGTGGCTCAAATGGCTAAAATGTCTGTTACGCTGGGGACCCAGGTTTGATTCCAGCCCCAGGTCATTTCCCAACCCTAACCCTTCTCCCTCTCCCAATCATTTCCTATCTATATCTTCATCTGTCCTGTCACAACAAAGGCAACAAGCCCAAAAATAAAGAAAAAAGAAAAAGGGTATTAAAATAAAAAACTCCCAATATACTCCCACTAAAGTGCAAATATGAAAAGCCAATTCATATCAAATGAACTGACATACATTTTTTACATTTATGGTTAATAGGTACTATTCACTACAATCTTCAGAGTACCTTATGATATATAGTCATAGACTGCAGGACTTTGTGCTATTGTTTCATTCATACTTTTTACACAGTCCACAAGGTGGGTTTTCTCACAAAACCAAGCAGTGAAACACAGTCATCACATTCACTGCACAGCAGTAAACCGTACTGAACTGGCAGAGCCAAGCTAACAGTGAAACAGGTTATAACACACAAGTGCAAAACAACAGGACTTCTGGCTGCCATTCCTGAGCAATACTGCACTGGCCATGACTCTACTTCACATCCAGAATCATCTGACATGATGCATCGCTCAATTTAAACCGTGTCACTCTCCTTCCAAACCTAGGCGGGATTAAAGGATTACTTTAGCTCAGACCTCCTCCCAGCTATCCACTCTGGTCAGAGTGAAATCGAGCACGATGTTGACAGATGTGAGACGTGCACCTTCCAAGTTCCATTTTCCAGTTCCAGGGTTCAATGTCAGACCTGTCTTCCTGCCGTACTGCATTACAGTAGACTTGAAGCGCTGAACTGGCTGAAGGAATTGACTGACCAAATTGAAATTGACGATTTTTAGGAATGACTTCCTCCAGTGATTCTCAGTCTGTGGGCCCTGGCGTGGCCCACTGGTGGGCCCTGAAGGTATTCCAAGTGGGCCTTGAAATCCTTTTCAAAAGGTCTAAATAATATTTGTGCGTGTGTTGCTAAGTAAGGGTTAACGTTCGGCGAGAAGGTCCCTACCGTGGAATAGCAGCACGACAGAGAGAATCTTTAGACCCCGACGCGGAGCGGAGGGGTCTTGTTCTCTCTGAAGTGCTGCTATTCCACAAAGCGACCGACTCGCCGAAAGTTAACCCGCTTATTATATGGATATACTTAAATGATTCACACATAGCGGGGACATTTCTTTAGACCTATTTAATGTTAAGATTGTTGCTGCGCAAAACAAAACAGTGCCGTTGTGGAACACCGCTAGGCAACAGCTAGGTAGCCAGGACAACAGGTGTTGTCTATCACAGCAGCTGATTAGAGTCTTGTTGAAAAGTCGCTTTAGCAGTGAAAAGTCTTGTTGCCATTGACAGCGGTCTGTTATAGACCAACCCGTCCGTTATCGAAAAATAACAGACGTGCAAACGTTGGGGAGCCCCGTTGAAATGAATGGAGCATTCGACCGATGACGTTACACCATATAATAAGTCTAAATAATATTTGTGCGTGTGTTGCTGTTGACTATTTGAGTTTCATCGATTATTGGATCAGAGGTGGGCCCCAGACATTGGGAACATTTCAAGTGGGCCCAAGTTGGAATAGGTTGGGAACCCCTGACTTAGTCTACAATGTTTATAACATTTTTCTCTTATACAACAATTCACGTAAAAGTGTATGTGTAGAGATGGGCAGACATTTATTGCTTTCCCAACATCTGCTCATACAGTTTAGTATAATAAATTAGGCCTGGACGATTTTTCGATTTCAATTTTAATCGCGATGTCAACATTTTCTACGATTATAAATTAGACATTCGATGCGCATTCAAAAGAACTTTTTTTTTTTGGTCCGATCGCGCTGTGTACTCTTAGTTTGAAATCACGCCCCAGGCGCTAGGAAGAAGCGTGCCATGCCCCACCCCCTCAGTCTGATTCTTCCTCTTTGACAGTCACTGCAGGCACAGACCTAGATTAACCTAGACTGGCAATGGGCCTCGAAATTTTCGGATTTCTCAGCAGTCAGACCAAAGCAGACCGCCATCTTGGTGAAGACTCCCGTAACCACAAACTTTTACGTGTCAAAATCTTACAGAAAATTATTGAAACCCACTTTGATAACGTTGTAGTCACCGTTTGAAATCGTATGCATTCCTATGGCTCACAGCTCTGATAGTCTTCACTAGGAGGAGCTATGTCTGTGGGAGGAGTCGATGGGGCGCGAAAACCGCAAAGATGTCTGCGCCCAGTCAATCCGAAATTCTGCTAGTGCCTGAAACCGCCCATTGCCAGTCTAGGCTAATCTAGGTCTGTGACTGCAGGCTCCAGGCAGTAGTGACTACGAGGGTGGCATCAGAGATTGTAAGGTAGACTACAAGGGAACTACGGTATCAGAGCCTGTAAATAAATTATTTACAAAGTTCTCTATGCCTCGGTTTTGAAAGTAATGGCCCACATTTAATTGCAAAACAGTGTGTTAAGACTTCGAATTGGTTTAGCTGTAGCTGTAGCTACTAGCTAGTTGCTAACACAAATGAAGGCATATTGTGTTTGAGCTCTGCTGGCAGCTAACTAGTGGTACTTTAAAAACGAATTGCTTGATAAACTTTTCACACCTTTAAACAGTCCCCAAATAGTTTGTTTGGAATGCTAAGCCCCTTTTAAGACTACAAACAAAGTTATGAGCAACTTGACGATTTATTATTGGCTGTTGCATTTAATCAACATTGCATCAAATGTGCCATTTTCTTGTTGACAAAATCTGAGATGTCCTCTTTGCTGGGTCCATATTATTGCATCTGATTCATTATGCATGTGAGAGCTGCATAAACAAAGTCATAATAAGCAACATTTGTTTGAAAAGTGTTATCTTCAGGCTTATTGGTTTTCTCACTAAGAAATAAATCTTTATGAACGCAGTCTGCAAATATAGGCTAACAGATAATCTTATGTCATTAAAAAAATACTGAAGGGTGGCAATGAGAACAAGGCAGGCACCTCACCCCACAGTGCTCCAGGAAAACAGAGGCCCTGTATGAGAGAATTTTTCTCCCATCCTGTCAATGGAAACTAAATATCTGCTGTGGGTGTGAGTGCGTTATTGGGAGGAATTTGGAAAAACTGGCCCTCGGGGACTTTGAATTGAGTACCCCTGCTATAGGCAATTGCACCTTTAGTCTTGTTAAGGATATTTGTTTTAGACAGTTATCCCTCTTGTGGTTAAAGATATTTGCTTTAGGCATTTATCTCTCATTTTCCTCATTTATAGATATTTTGTAGGCTATATTGTATTTATACAATATTGTGTGTCTCTTCTTTGAGATTATCCATTTTTGTGTGTTCTGCGCAGTTTGCTATTTTCCCTGGACCAGCTTTTATAAGTCCTTTCTAGGTGTCATACCTTGCACCATTTTTCACAATCCATGTGTTGGATTCATGCCCTTCATGCCCCCCTCCCCCGGAAAAAGAATTATTTTAAAAAATGTGATTTTATTCATATCGTGATTAAAATCGAAATCGAAAATTTTGGGGAGAAATAATCGAAATCTAAGTTTTTATCATATCGCCCAGGCCTATAGTAAATACTTTTCCACTTTATGGACACACACACACACACACACACACACACACACACACACACACACACACACACACACACACACACACACACACACACACACACACACACACACACACACACACACACAGCCTATTTTTGTTGGACACCTTACGTAATTCCCCTCAGGATTAATAAAAGTACTCTACTCGATTACATAGTCGATCTTTACTTTCAGTTGTTCAGACTGGAGTTACCTGGGGGTTGCCGTGGCACACTGCACTAAGACACCTGTGCCGAACGCACGGTGACCCAGGTTCAAGTCCAGCCTGGGTCATATCCCAATCCTGCCCTGTCTCGCTCTCTGACTTGTTCCTTATCAACCTTCAAATGTCCTGTCTCAATATAGGCCAATACGTCCAAAAACAAATACTACTAATAAGAAAGGAGTTACCTGTGGATGAAGTGGTTCTCCTCCAGATATCGACAGCCCAGGGCGATGTCTCGGGCCATGTGCAGAAGCTCCAGCATGCTCAAGGAGGACGGCTGGTTCTAGGTGGAGAAAAACATAATGTGCTTTACAGGAACACCATCACATCAAGATACTTGAAGTAGGTGTACAAATGGAGACCATTGGAAAACAAGTGACAGAGAGATGGAGAGGAGACAGAGGGCAGAGGGCTGGAGACCAAAAGACAGATGGACAGAGGCAGAGAGAGAGAGAGAGAGAGAGAGAGAGAGAGAGAGAGAGAGAGAGAGAGAGAGAGAGAGAGAGAAAGAGAGAGAAAGAAAGAACCAGAGAGGGGTGACATTAGAGGAAGTGTGTCTCACTGCTTTGGGTCTGTTCTGTCTGAGGAAGCTCTTCATGTCTCCTCCAGTCATCAGCTCCAGCAGGATGAAGCGAGGCAGGATCTGCAGACTCACGCCAATGCAGCGCACTATATTCTGATGGCTGAACTTGCTGTGGACCAAAGACATGCACGGACGCACGCACGCACGCACACACACACACACACACACACACACACACACACACACACACACACACACACACACACACACACACACACACACACACACACACACACACACACACAATGTAATGAGTATCCGATTCTGGGCCCCCTGTCTCCCTGGGTCTGGGACAAGTGACCCCTTTGTCCCTCCTGTCGGCTTCCCTGCACACACACACACACACACACACACACACACACACACACACACACACACACACACAGACACACACACACACACACAGACACAGACACACACACACACACACAGACACACACACACAGACACACACACACACACACAGACACACACACACACACAGACACAGACACACACAGACACACAGACACACAGACACACACACACACACACACACACACACACACACAAGCACATACACACACACAATTCACAATTGTATACATTTACATGAAAAAAGATCACAAACAGTGTACACTGGGTTTCATCTTTTCCAAACTTAATCAAACTTTCCATCTTAATTTGACAGCCTTCTGAACTTTCCAGCAATCAATCTAACAAAATGAACAATTGCCCTGCAATTCATCCATTAAAAAGGTTTTCACAAACATACATCTCTCTTTGAAGACACAAGAGTGGCATGTTGAAAGCGAAAACAGGAGGCCCTAACGCGTTTCTATTTGTGTCAGTATTTGCAGTGCTATCAGTCATCTCAGCATAGCTCAAAATGAGTCAGATGAGTGCAGTGCCACTGACGGCCTTGATCGGGCCCGCGACAAAAACATCTGAAAAGGCCCCCCTGTCAATACACACAATACAATAGAGACCCAATCCTGTGCCGCCCAGGTTCCTGGACTTGGGACAACTGACCCTGTTGTCCGTTCCCATGAATGCATGACACACCTAGAAAGCCGCCACATGCTCAAAGAAGATGCATTGCCCTCCCTGTCTCTAACTAGCACCAGCTGGAAGCTCGCTCAACACAACAAACACATCTCAGCACAATACTGGATGGGAACAATAGGAAAGGGATGCAGGAAACCACCCCAGGTAAGGCGATGGGTTTCGGAAACAAAAACAGGATTTATGAGGTGGTGTGTGATTGTGTGTGAGAGATACTGTGTTGGTAGTGTGTGTGTGTGTGTGTGTGTGTGTGTGTGTGTGTGTGTGTGTGTGTGTGTGTGTGTGTGTGTGTGTGTGTGTGTGTGTGTGTGTGTGTGTGTGTGTGTGTGTGTGTGTGTGTGTGTGTGTGTGTGTGTGTGTGTGTGTGTGTGTGTGAGAGAGAGCAAGAGAGAGCGAGAGAGAGAGAGAAAGCTAAAGAAAGAGAAGAAAAAGAAAAGCTGAGAGAGAAAGAGATAGACAAAGAAAAAGACAGACACCGACAGATAAGCGAGTGAGTGCGAGTGTGCATGTGTCGTGTGACGTGTTTGTGTATGTGTGCATGCTCGTTCGTTTGTGTGTGCGACTGTGTGCATTTGTATGTGACTGTGTGCATGTAAATCATGTGTGCAAGTTTTTTTAAGTATGAATGTCTGTGTGTTTCACTAAGTCTGTGTGTGTGTGTGTCTATCTGTGTGCATGAAGATGTGTGTATGAATGTGTGTGTGTATGAGTTTGACTGGGTCTACAGTGTGTGTGTGTGTGTGTGTGTGTGTGTGTGTGTGTGTGTGTGTGTGTGTGTGTGTGTGTGTGTGTGTGTGTGTGTGTGTGTGTGTGTGTGTGTTTGTGTGTGTGTGTGTGTATGTGTGCAGGTAGGGGTGGGCGATATGACGATATTAAATCGTGAATCATGATATTGAGTAAAAGATCGTCTCGAATCTGCCAAAGTGGAGAAATCGTATAGATCGTCTTGCAGTGAGGATGTTTATTAACAGTAGCAGAGTGACGTTTTCTCACTTGTGTTGTTGTCTTCACTTCATTCTTTACATTATTGTATTCCAATTGTACACTTTATGAGAGTATCATCAGTGTGTTAACATTTTATTGACTGCAAATTACAAATGGCAAGTATATGAAAGTTGTTTTTTGTTGTTTTTATTTTTTGGATGGAAGATCGTGATAAAAAATCGAAATCGAGATTTCATGTTAAAAAATCGTGATACAACATTTTTGCCATATCGCCCACCCCTATGTGCAGGTGTGTGTATACTGTAAATATGTGTGTATGTGTGTATGTGTGTGTGTATGTGTGTGTGTGTATGTGTGTGTCTCTATGTGTGCGTGTGTGTGTGTGTGTCTCTGTGTGCGTGTGTGTGTGTGTGTGTGTGCGTGCGTGTGCGTCTCTGTGTGTGTGTGTGTGTCTGCGTGCGTGTGTCTGTGTGTGTGTGTCTCTGTGTGTGTGTGCGTGTGTGTGTGTGTCTCTGTGTTTGTGCGTGCGTGTACCACATGCACCTCATTATCAAGGCCTCCATCAGGAAATCCATCTCGTCTTGCTCCGAGCAGATTTCTGGAAGAGTCTGTTGACCAGAAAAGGGAAATAAGCCCAAACAGGGATAGCATATCGTTAATCAGGATCTCATCAAAAAAGACACACAAAAGCACAAAGCAGTGCAACCTACGCCATGCTCTTCCCACAAGGAGACAGTCTGGTGCACGTACTCACATAACTGCTGTACCTCAGCTGGGATTCCTCTATTGTTTTTAATTTTCTTTTTATGATGACTGCTTTCTTTTTATGATGATAGCTTTTTTTCTGGTATCTGTGTCTGTGTTATCTGCAACATTGTATTTCCCTTTTTGTTTTTGTTTTTTCATAATATATTTGTTTTGGGTATTTTTAGCCTTTATTCAGACAGGACGGCGGAGATGGAGATAAAGAGAGAAGCTAGTGGGAGAGAGATGGGTTGGGGTTAGGATATGGCCCAAGCTGGACTCGAACCTGGGACCCCTCGAGCAATGTTACCCATATGAAATTGAAAGCCGAAAGCTCACCTGAGAAAGCCCAACTCCTTGTGACACAGCACTGCACAGCACACAAATGCACACAACAAAATTGCATTTATGCCTCACGGGAAGGGGGACAGCCCCCAAACGGCGCCCCAAGGGAGCAGTGCGGTGGGACGGTACCATGCTCAGGGTGCCTCAGTCATGGAAGAGGATAGGGCAGAGGACTGGTTAATTACTCCCCCCACCCAAGTCTGATACGACTAACGATTTACCCATGGCTGGCCATATGCTGTATGTTATGGCATGTTGCTCACACTTTCACTTGCTTGATTATATAATTCAAATTTTGACCTACTGAATCCTTTGACCTACTGAAGGAATAGCAAGAAAAGAAGACTCTTGAAGGGTTTTGTAATTACATCTGACCTTCGGCATGAAATACTATTATTGCAATTATATGCAACCACCTAAGCATCTTAGACCAAATTGGAAGATGACTCCTTCTCGTCACCAATTAGGCCCGTCTTTCAACTAGTGTGTCAAATCAGTTATTCACAGTCTGTGAATGTGCTTCAGGGGCAATGGTAGCCTGGTAAACTAGACCAAACCCTAAAGTTATATTCACATATAATACTTGCTTATTGTTCACTCGCTTAGTCGCCACCCGCTCATGGAGCGTTTGCTTAACGTGGCTTTAACTGCCAATGCACAGACAAGAAGTACTGTCAGTTATCCAAACTCTCCATTCCAAATGGTTAATTGCTTACTCGCCTCGCTCAAAGTTAAAATATTTTAAACTCGGAATCCGCCCACATCGCATCGCTTGTACTCTCCTCGCCTACTCGCCTCACTAGAACACGTAGATATTCTATTGACTTAACTCATTGAGCGAGTAACTAGAAGCGATGTGTGTGTCTGCACGTAGCTCAACAGCAGAATATGTTTTCTGCCTGGAGGGTTGGTCTAGCCTCTCACCAGAGGGGATAATCGTAGCTAGGCCATGAATCCGGCCTGGCTCTGTCCTCTAATTATAAAACCCTGCCTAGTTTTAAAATCTGTGTAGCAAGTCATTGGTATGGGTTTATCACAGTGACTTCCCCTATGGTGCAAGCCCAGATTATACATTTCATGTTATAGTCTGGCTTGCTAGGGTACGGCAATAGGATGACTTCATGAAAGTTTAGTTTTCACTCAGTTATGACATCAATCTGATTCAAATGGTGAAACTGTGGAGTACTCTGATAATCTTGTACTTTCTTCTTGCAAACAACACTTTACATTTGCACACAGTGGCTGTCCCCTCTACGGTAGAGCCACTATGCGTGTAAGTGTGACTCAAGACAGGTACTCCAGAGCCGAAAGCGCTGTAGGACCAACCACCATCAACAAGGCGTTACAAATCGGCAAATTGAATTGGAGCTGGGCGGGAGTAGTTAAGTGTGGAGTGGTGCGGTGTGGTGTGTGGAGTCTTGGGAGTGGAGTCTTGTGGCTCTGGCTAGAGAGAGGCCACATGTCGTCCCAAATGAGCCGCCACATCTAGCCGTGTCACATGCCCTGGCGCTCACACTGGCTCCCTTTATGCACCTCTCCGTGTTACGGCCACGTTCACTTCTCACGCCAAACTGGACAGCGGTTAAAAAAAACACGAAACACGTGGAGGTTGAGGTGGAAAGTGGGGTTGTGTGTGTGTGTGTGTGTACGTGCGTGCATGTGTCTGGGTCTATGTGTCTGTTCGCACACACTTTTGCACGTCTCTGTACTTGGGTACATTGATTATAATCGATAGTTACTGTTATCATGAAATAATGTAAACCAAATCCCCCACATCATCTATTGCACATGTATCTGTTTATTACATCTATTGCGCATGCATCTGATTATTATACATTTTGATCATACTCGGTTCTTCAGGTGAGCGCCGGGTGGGAACTGGGAAAGGGGGCTGGGAGGTGGAGGGGTAGCGGCAAAGGCGGAAAAAGCACATGGGAGTGGTTAAGGGTGGCCAAAGGTGGTGCATGCGTGCGTGTGTGCATGCGTCCGTGTGTGTGTGAGAGAAAGAGAGAGAGAGAGTGTGCGCGTGCGCGTGTGTGTGTTTGTGTGTGTGTGTGTGTGTCTATGTGTGCAGATTGAAGAGCGTGGGGCTGGTTCGAAGCAGCAGAGGCGTCCATTTGTTTTAAAACATTGTCATGGGTCGCTGCGTTCCTAAGAGAATTGTGTTGTTTTTTAATGTTACGACACAGACTCTCTTGTGGAAGAGCTTGTGGAGGAGCTTTGTCTGATGTTATGAAACGCACCGTGCAAAATCAAATTGTGTTCCCCAAGCTTATGAGACCATGTGAAGCAGGCCAACATAGCAGAGGCAATCACAATGGAAAACAATCCATGCCACCACACATACATGGGAAATATCAAGTTACAGAAAAAAATCTGCTGCATGGACACTGTCAGCGTTCAAGTTCTTGGTACGGTTGTTTGTACAGAGAGCAGCACTTGAGTGTTAAATGAGACTCAATTGTTGAACTAACACTGCACACTTTTTGCAGCATTCTGCACTTTTATCCTGAGTTTGACTTGCTGTTCCTGTGTAATCTTAACTGCAGAATTGTGCGCACAGCAAGTCAAAGAGTTAAGTAATCATCTCTGTAGGATTGCCACTGTTGGTGTATGGCAACTCTACTCTTCACAACAATAATGTGTTAGGGAAATGATGGAACCATTTACTGAGAAAGTCATAATGTTATGAATTTCTTTTTGTTTGTACTAACCTTGATGGCCACCTGCATGGACGAGTTCAAGTCTCCGTTCATGCCAAGGACTTGGCCTTCATACACCTCCCCAAAGGCACCATGACCAAGGGCCCTGGACACACAAGACAAGACAGCGTACACAATAGAATCACATACAGCTGGTGGAGAAGGGAGAGAAAGTTACTGGCAAATAACCGAGATGATGATGATGATACAACAATCCCATGACATGACAAACAACAAACAAACAAAGCAAAACAACCTGTTTTACATTACACAACAGACAGGAAACTGACTCCATGCTGAACTCATTACACTTGAGCAATATAACCAAGACAATGACAACGATTTACTATAATTATTGGCAATGGTCAAAAGTGAGTACTGTACTGTATATCCAGGGCCTCAATTTAGCAAGAGTTCTGTCCCTGGTCAGGGGTTTGTTTCTCGAAAGCGTAGTTGCTAACCTGTTAGCAACTTGGGTAGTTGCAAATGGGAATTTGCATTGCAAACAACAAAGTAGCTAACATAGTTAAAATGCACCCCAGGCTGGTAGCAAAATCAGAGGAAATACATGTAGTGAGCTGATTGATTGCAGATTTGACCACTAGTACAGAGAAGCATATGAAGTCCACAGGTTACGCCCACCCCCTCTGAAATCATTGTAGCTTAGACAGACTGGAAGATCAAAAGTTATTTGATGAAGGTCAGAAGGCCTAGAACGAAAAGTCACAATCAAAATTTTGCAAATGAAGACAGTATGCAGGGTGCACCAGAGATTTGCAGGGGGTCCGTGGAATTTTGTCTGTGCTGAGGTTGTGACCAAAATTCTGCAAAACCAAATTAAAAATTGTTTTGGTCCCCATGTAAAGTCATTGAGCTATTGATTAATGTCTCTAGCAAGAGTCATTGTAATTAGTCACTTTCATCAATTTTTAGAGCGCACATACTGTATGTGTAGACGTTTGAGTTGGGGGGAGAGGGCTTTTCTGGTAAAGAGGAAAAAAAGAACTAATGCAGAACCACTGCACTAGACTACTACAACATTGAACAGAGCCCTAAGTACTACTTTACAACTTGGTGACTGTCATTCTGATATCATCACATTCGTAACATTTGATATGTCCTGGCAGATTATCCATCCCAGCCCTTGTGATGAGCGGGTCCTGGGTTACCTGAGCAAGGTGATGTTCTTGCGAGGGACCTCCTTGAGGTCACTGAGGGAGGCGGCCTTGCCGGCGAAACAGTAGTTGGGGTTGTAGTCCGTCATGATGGTGGACGAGCGGATCTTACTCAGCTTGTACTCCGGGCTCTGCAGACGCACCCGCACCGCATGCAGATGGTTCTTCTTCCGGTAGTAGACTATTGGATGGGGTGAGTGGGGTGATGGGGTGATGGGGTGATGGGAAGAAGAGAGATGGAGAGATGGAGAGAGAGAGAAAGAGAGAGAGAGAGAGAGAGAGAGAGAGAGAGAGAGAAAAGAAAGAAAGAAAGAAAGAAAGAAAGAAAGAAAGAAAGAAAGAAAGAAAGAAAGAAAGAAAGAAAGAAAGAAAGAAAGAAAGAAAGAAAGAAAGAAAGAAAGAAAGGAAGGAAGGAAGACAGAAAGACACATTTAAAGGAAACAGGAGATGGGGAAAGAGAAAGAGAGACAGAAAGACAGAAAAAATGGAGACAAGCGAAGCAACATCATTTTAGTGGGCTGCACTCCGACCTTCCCCATAACTGAAGACACATTTGCAAATACCATCTATCCCAAAGAGGACATCACAGTATTCATTTCAGCATGTCTACCAGCAAGACTAATGAAGCATAAAAAATGGGGCTTGGAATGATTCCTACACAATTAAGAGCAGGAGATCAGTTATGCTGTCATACACTTTCAAGACCTCAAAAGCCCTAAGATGGTCAAAGGCAGAGCCAAGCTGCTAATCAGAAACGAAGATAAGTGGGCGCTCAGGCCACAAAAATGTGACAGCTGGAGTCTGGATGCTAAAACTTCGAATGGTGATGTAGCCATAGATAATTGACATAAAAACAGTTGAAAGGCATGCCACAACTAATAAATTGTTCTAACTTTGATCAATGCTGGGAGATCTTAAATGTGACAGCACGACTACAGAGACTATTGTGTAGATCATTGATTAAGCCATGCATGTGCATCGATACAGGAACACAAAACAACATGTTCTACATTGTGCAAGACTTGTATTATATTATAGTGCATCACCTGGTGCCTCATACGTATTTTAAGTTGACATGAGCATTTTAGAGCAGGTTGGCAAGGGAAGTAAATTACACCAGGCACCAATATTTGTTGCGTAACCAAGTACTAGATGGTATCACAGCACTGGTTAATGCGTCTAATTACAGAAGCTTAACATGCTAAATTCATACCCAGATATAGGAACTATGAGAGCCAAAACAAATATGCCAGGTTTGAAATAACAGCCGGTGATGCCTGGTGTTAGGTGACTTTTTAAATTGGTGTTACATGTCAGCTAATGTTGATGTTAGCTTCGGCGGTAAAGCATGTCACAAAATATGAGTGAGTTAACAGTTCCTCTTTCCAGTGGCAGAGACAAAAAGGTTCCAGTTCAGAAAGTTCCCAGGACGAGTTCTTGGCTTTTACAACTTGTTTGTACACTTAATTGCAGATTGTCTGTCCGAATTTTGTGACTGCAGCTTGCTCAATTTAGTTAGCGTCGCCAGCTTGCATCAGTACCCAGGTCTTTTGCTAGCCCAGCGTGCAGCGCCACTGGCAATGCAGAGGACAGCTTACAGCTTGAAACTCTGCACACAGTTTAGATCAATAATAGTAAAATTTGAAAAGGATGTCAAGATATCGGTAGATGATTTGAAACAAACAAGTAGCCCTCTTTACAACTTCTCATCCTTCGGGTAGCCCTCAGACACACAAAGGTTAAGGACTCCTGGTCTAGATGTTCTCCTCAATGGCTCTTGCCTTTGTCACTGATGGCTAACTAGATCTTCTAGAGTCCTTTCTGAACAGACCTTTCCGCCTCCGCTTGCCAAAGGAACGTTGTGGAGCAGAGCGTCGGGGACTCACCCTCCGTGGAGGCGTCCCTCTGCCCCAGAGCAGGTTGGTAGTCTGCCGGGGAGGGGGCAGGGGAGGGGCGCGGCGTAGGTGCGTGTGTGTGTGCGTGCAGGAGGTCGGGAGGAGGTCGAGGTCCCCTGTGCGTGCTGTCGAGCCGCCGCCGGCACAGAAGCGGCCCGCCAGGAGAGCTGGACTCGGGATGGGATGGGTGGGATGGGTAGGGTAGGGTAGGGATGGGATGGGATAGGTAAGATGGGATGGGATGGGATGGGTGGGATGGGTAGGGTAGGGTAGGGATGGGATGGGAAGGGTGAGATGGGATGGGATGGGATGGGATGGGTGGGTCAGGGTTTGGTAGGGTAGGGTGGGAATTTGGGTTCAGGTTTGGGGGTTTAGGTTGGGGTAAAAAGACGTTTTGGTAGAGGGGTCAAAGGGTAGGAGTTTGGGTTTGAGGTTTTAGGTTGGAGTGAGAAGAGGACTAGGTAGAGGGGGTATGGGATGGGTCAAGGTTTGTATTTGGGTTGGGGTAAGGGTGATAACTGGGTAGAGGGGTCAGAGTCTGAAAGAACTTGGTACAAGAGTGAGTGTTTAGAGGCCTGGGTAGAGGTAAAGGTTTGGGAGGACTGAGCAGAAGTTAAAAACCCCTTAGCGCAGAGCCTATGTCATTACCTTACTGTCACCAAAATTGTAATGGGTATGTCTTGATCTGTTACTTAAGGCTCTCTGTAATGTCATAGCAATGTTGGTGTGATGTAGTTGAGTATTTTCAGCAAATAGTGAATAGGCCTGCCGGCGACCCCATCTGCACTAAGAGGCTACGAGGTGAGGATTAGGGATGAGAAGTGAGCTTGAGAGGCTCGGAAGGACTTGGGAAAGGGGGTAATTAATGACAGTTTGGGTAAAGAGGGGGGTTGGATGGAGGGGTAAAAGAGGAGTTAGGGATTGGATAAGGGGGTAGGATGAGAAGGGTAAGGGAGCACCTTGCACAGACTACCAACCTGCTTAAAAGGAAAGCTCAGGTGAAGACACTGTTAACCACTGTTATGACTTCTCATTGGGGTCTACTTTGTGAGTTAATCCTCAATGCAGTGACTAGTGACTGGTGGGAAAATGCCTGGTGCATACTGTAGAAGTTCAGCTATGAAAAAGTGTGGCAATGCTCTAAAGCCAGAAGAGGACAGTATGTCAAGGGTATAATATTGTGTGTATTATTTATAGTTTGGCATGTCATTGCAGAGTGATCTGTCAGTTACATAATTTTATGTAAGTCTGTATATGGAAGTACTATATCAGAGTGCCTGTTAGTCTACATCTGTGTCTAGGAGTCTCTAGGAGACGGAAAAATGAAAAGGTTAGATGGGGATTAAAGGGGAACTGTGCATGAAGAAGGTTCCTCTGCAAAGATTAAGGAAGGACTATACACCAGCTGTACGTATAAAACTCTAGGCTCAAACACCTCAGCTAGAGAAATTCCATCTGGGTGATGCTTAACTTGGGATTCAGTGTTGAAGTTGTTTTTCCAAGATTTTTCCATTTTTATTTGGTGATTTTTATATTAGCATAGCATTAAGCATCACACAACAAGTCTTGGCACAACATTTTGTACAGGTACGTATCGGTCAGAATGACCCGATGCAATCACTGAGTCAACAACATACAGATTGTCCAAAACAAAACAAAGACAGACAGCACTCAAAAGGTAGCCACAAACAAGAAATACTTGTGATTGTCACAAGGGTTTAGTTTAAATTCACATCAGTGTAAACACCCCTCATAGTCCATTGTCCTAAGGCCACAGTCCTCCATCTTTGATGGATGGGCAACAAACAAATGCAGAGCATTTAAGCCACCATATAAGGCTCAATGCTTCAGCACAAGAAAAAAACACTAAATTCACCCTCTTTTTCCTAACACCAGACATGTGGCAGCATTACTGGGAGGCCTTGTGGTTCAGCTGAATGGGTCTGATGGCTGAATGAGCATTTGTTCAAGGGGGAAGAAAAACAAAAGAAGCGGCTCTGTAGATTCAGACACTCTCTCCACCTTATGCTTGCCAGGAGAAAAAAAAGCGTCACATTTTTGGGGACAGTTCATCAAGAAATGATAATAATTCCCTCCCCGTCCTTTGCCTCGGAATGAATAAAAGCTCTGGAAACACTAGCATTTAGGTAACATAAGGGCCAAAACATACCAAGGCGGAACGGAACGGTGGCGGGACGAACGCGGTCTTTCTGCTTAGTTTCAGCCGGCGTGTTTTTCTCTGCCTTTCACACTGACAGCGTCGGCGTGCGCAGCCAGTCCTGTTCAAAACCCTCCCCACAGCCAAAGCTAGCATGCTACTCTGCCATTCATTTGAATGAGAGACCGCCGGTCGCCGGCGTGAAAAATACGCTCTAGTTCTATTTTCCAAATGCAGCGCGCCGCTGACGCTCGACTACCGCCGGTTGGTGTGTAAGGACAGATATGTTTTGATGTATTTTCACCGACGCCGATAAAAAACGCGGCCGTTCCGCGACGCTTTACCGCCCTGGTGTGTAAGACCCCTAAAGCACATCACAGCATAAATAAAAAATAAACTATATGAACCTGCTCGCGTAGCCTGATGGTTAGACTTGTGTTATGTATATTACAACAATCTATTCTTATCTACAATATTTCCAAAGCATTTGTACATGTACTGTATATAGTTGAGTGTTGTACAAACTGACGTTAATTGCAGATTACACCCACATTCCCTAATATTTCCTTTTAAAGACGTTTTGTGCAATAGCCTACTACTTACATACAGTAGGTGAT
The DNA here is from genome assembly GCF_034702125.1 of Engraulis encrasicolus. Taxonomy (NCBI): domain Eukaryota; kingdom Metazoa; phylum Chordata; class Actinopteri; order Clupeiformes; family Engraulidae; genus Engraulis; species Engraulis encrasicolus. The sequence goes on along the minus strand of NC_085875.1, from coordinate 41,300,304 downwards.
AAAATAAGCAAAAAAAGTGTAAGCAGTGTAAATCATGTTATCATATTTAATATGTGATGCTAATAGACCTATACACTTAAGTTTAAAAGAAGTTAGATTTTTTTTAGTTCTTAGAGGTTTTGTCCTGTTGAAAGTCTAAACACTGATTCTGGTTTTGTTGTCAGGCATGCAATACAACCCCCACTTCATAAAACAAAAAATAAATGGGAAAAAAGGAAAACTATAATTAATCTCTCTGAATGCCTTCACTTTGATATTCACTTTGCCCCTGCCATATAAAGTGCTTGTGTGAAACTTGGACTGAGTCCACACAGTCATCCCTTAAAAGCCCTCGAAAAAGAATTCCATTTGACGTCACAGCTGAAAAACACTTCCTACAATTGCCTTGTGATCCCTCACTAGCTCATTATCGTGTGTGTGTGTGTGTGTGTGTGTGTGTGTGTGTGTGTGTGTGTGTGTGTGTGTGTGTGTGTGTGTGTGTGTGTGTGTGTGTGTGTGTGTGTGTGTGTGTGTGTGTGTGTGTCTGTGTGCAGGGAAGCCGACAGGAGGGACAAAGGGGTCACTTGTCCAAGACCCAGGGAGACAGGGGGCCCAGAATCGGATACTCATTACATTGTTTGCATTGGGTTTGGGGCCCTTCCAGATGTCTTTGTCCTGGGCCCGGCCACAGCTGTCAGCGGTCCTGGTGTGTGTGTGTGTGGTGTGTGTGTGTGTGTGTGTGTGATGGGGGGGGGCGCAAGATGGGTAATGCCCAGGGGCTTTTTTTCTTCCTTAAGGCACTTTGCCAAAAACATGGCTGAAAGCTGTAACTGTAAATACGGCTCCAAGGCCACGTTGAAAATTTCTATGATTAAGGGTGGTGGTCATGAGTTTTTAATGAAACTTGCTATCTCTCCCTTTGAGATAGCTGAGGTATCTCTCTTTATGACTCAGTCGACTTGACGTCATTGTTGTTTGACTCACATTATCTTCACCACCACACTAACTCCTCATTCAAAGCAGTGATGTCTTTGATTTTTTTCCACACTGGCCTAAAACTGTCAAAATACGTATAGTGGAGTGGCAACATGGTTGAAAATAACCCTGTGGTCTCAGCAGAGAGAGAGAGAGAGAGAGAGAGAGAGAGAGAGAGAGAGAGAGAGAGAGAGAGAGAGAGAGAGAGAAGCGTCAATGAGAAAACGAGAAAAAAATCAGGATAGAGTATTAGATGATGTTCCACTCCCACCCGAGATCCAGATCTGCAACCATACATATTTTTTCTTAACTCCACAAAAATGCACTTTCAAAAATACCACACCATTCATCTCTGCTGAAGCTCAGGCTAGTTAGTCATCAGCAAACAGCAAAAAGCATTCCAAATACATAGCTTCAAAGAGCATTCCAAATAGCCCAGAACACTTCCTGGACATGGCGTCCATTGATTGGGCCCCATTCCCATCCCATCCAATCCAATACAGTCCCATCACACCAATCTCCCACCACCCTCTCTTTTCTCAGAGGCGGTGGAAGGTGGAGGGCACAGAGTTGACACAGAAGGTGAAGAGTCTCTTACTGAGGGTGAGGCAGGCGCAGGTGAGTAAGATGCCCATCACCAGGGTGGAGGCCACCACGGCCAGGATGACGGAGAGCGACAGGTGCCCCTCTGGCACGGGGCCTGGCGGCGACACCGGCGGGTTGTGCGTGAGGGAGACAGGAGACGAGAGAGAGACAGGGAGACAGGTAAAGCCACCACCACCATATACTGTACTGTAGTTAATGCATTTCAGTTATGATAAACACACCTGCATGAGGACATTTCATTCATGATTAACAAGAGGGACATTACTCTAGTGACTAGAGTCTAGTCTAATATGTTTCTCTCATGAGGAGAAACAGAGGACCTTGCAGAGGTGTCAAAAGTAAAAAATAAATTCATGGTGTAGATACAGTACAACACTAGCACATGATATTACATAGCTGTTACACCACTCACTCCATTGCACCTAATGAGGTAGATAGACTGAGTTGTTACTGGAAAAACACTAAAAACATAACAAAAACCCACCTCAAATTCGATCCAACTAGCGCTGAGTCAGCTGATCATAGGACAAGGACACAAGTCTATTGGTTAATCTGATAAGTTACCTATGTTGGAAGGAAACTGTGTTTCTTATTTTAAGGGCCTTGTAAGGACACGGAGCAGTGTGAGCGTAGCTACCTATGCAGGAGACGTTGTCCGGGGCCAGCATCTCGTCGCTGTGGCAGATGCAGGTGATCAGGTGCGTCTCCTGGTCACGCCTGCAGCTCTGCGTCTGGCAGTGGCTGCAGTTACGGTGCACCTCGATCTCCACCTCGCCGTGGCTCTCCATCACTGGAGGAGGACGGAGGAGGACGTTACTTAGCTAGTAACTTAACCCTTTAGTGCAGAGCCTATGTTACAACCTTACTGTCACCAAGATTGCAAGGACTGGCTTAATCTGTTACTGCTCTGAATACTGTCATAGAAATGTTGTTATGATGTAGTTGAGTATTTTCAACAAATAGTGAATAGGCCCGGCGGCATTAAGAGGTTACACTCAAACCTCACACACAGTAAACAATGCAGAGTTAAATCAACACTTACAGCGTACGGAGATTGGCACATGCCCCACAAGGGATTTTGGCCCATTTCTTCACGGCAAAGTGTTCTAGCTGGTCCAAATTGCATGGATGCTTAGCATAGACATTTGCCACAGACTCTCAGTGGGATTGAGGACTGGACCAGAGATTCTTTAAGTATATAGAGATATGCCAATGTAATAGGTTGCTATCGGCACCTAACATGACCAGGTTCCGGTCTGCCTAAAGGGACGTGTCATAATACTCCTAGCATTGAATAGAACAGTCCTTAGGTCTGCCTAGGTCTGCCTAAAGGGGGATTCCCCCCCCCCTTGCAATAATAGAACCCGGAAATAATGGGCCAATGGAACCTCTCTCTCTCTCTACTCTCTCTGACTGGACTTTGAGCGATTAATTCCAGTATCATGGTTTTAGTGTCCTTGAAGGACCTCTGAACTAATTTAAATGTTTATTTTGGGTTACAATGTTGTAGGAGGACCCAGCAATCCAGATCCAGACCCAGACTCCCTGTGTCTGAGGCTGAATAACAGTCTAGAAACTCTATGCCCCCACCACTATGTGTAACTGTGGAAACTGCTTAGTCTCATTAGACCAAAGAAGCAACATTGGACACCTGCCTAGATGATTGTTATTGACCTGGCCTCATCTGGAGTTTTTATTTCAAGAAAGACAGCTGTTAGGGCTCGTCATCATATTGGGCTTTGGAGCCATCATCACAGAAGCATACCTGCCAACCTTTAAAAAAAAATTGAGTAGCAACTTATCGCGGCGCGGCAATTCACGGCGCAACAACTTGGCATGGCAAAGCAACGGGGTCGCCGGCGGGCCCATCTGAGAGGCTACTTTGTTTTGCATAGTCTGCCCTACACCTAGGGTTACCAAATGTCAACAGAGAAGATATGAGACACTTCATTCAGGCAGGGGGGGTCCTCCCCTAGAAAAAAATGCTTTTCTTAGGCTAAAATGCATTAAAATGCAGGAAATTGCATCTAACATCCCGTGTATCTGGCAAATAGTTTATCTTACTCTTCACAGTACTTTGAACTACCATAATGTATTAAACTTTCATGAAAGATTTTTTTTGTTTGTTTCACACCATAACACCAATAAAATGCTATGATATTGTGTGCTGGAATTCAGGCCTCTAAATTAACTTTACTGATCACCAGCCAATATTGCTGTTAATCTTACTAGTCAAACATACCACCAGTCTGGCTAGTAGGCCTAAGTGGCTATTAAGTTATCCTATGTACCAGCCAAACAGAGCATTTGGTCACTTGGGGGGTGTTAAGGAACTGGAATTGAGTATGAAATTGAAGCATTTGCTGATTATTTTTTTGGCTGTAGAAGGTACATGTAGGAAAATGTATAATTTGATTATAAAATACCGAGGCATTTCAGTGATTTTTATGAACAAAAAGTTGAATTGTAATGATTCTTACATCATCTCCCCCAATACTAATAAATGGTGATGTTGTCACCTACTGTGAAGAAGCATCAGCAGTAGAGAAAAAGATAAAGACAACTGTTATCTAAGCTAGGATAATATCAGGTTGATATTATTACCTTGGGGGCTAACATCAAAATAACACTTTCAGCATTCATTCAGTACAAAATGCGTCATGTAGTGGCTCCACTGAGGGACGGGGGGTAATGGCCAATGCTCTTGGAACTTCCACAGTAACTTTTGAGGGGCATCGCTTCATCGCTGCCGTCATGAGTTGGCTATTGTTCACTGTTCGGCACATATATGATAGGATAATTTATTTTATTAATAGATTGCCATACGTGATTACGGATAGTAGTCGTGGAGTGATGCATAGCCTATTTGGTATGATGCACGACCTGTTACACCTGATCACAGAATGGGCCATGACTCAGGGGGGAACAGTATTCCTATACGGCAGTGTTTCCCAACCAGGGGTACGTGTACCACTAGGGGTACGCGAGCACACTNCAGGGGGTACTTGGAAAAATTTAATTTTAGCAAATGCATGGAGCATAATTACACTGGAATAGAAAAACCGATGTAAAACAGGAGTTAGGGGGTACTCATGGAACAACGAGGCTTGGGGGGTACATGAGACAAAAAAGGTTGTGAAACACTGCTATACGGTGTCATGGTAGGTTACGGATGTAGACCTACTCCGAGCACAACCGTTAGAACTACCGCTTTACTTTCCCGAGTTAAAATGATCCGGCGCAAAGGGAAACCGAATTTAGTTAGCTGCTAATCAGCTAATTTATAGCGCGGTCATCGACACATTTTCTCATTCGGAAGTAATCTTGTTTCGGTCCAATATCAAAACAAGCAACAACATATTGGCGTCAAATACGGCGAAACATTGGGTGAATCATTACGACAGACCTCGGCATTTATTTATTTTCATAAGTTTAGGGATTTAACAACAGGACGCAATTCACTATTCACATGTATGGCTACCTTTCTCAAAGTCCATTTACCTTTGAAACGGTGATTTTGACGGTGCTCACTTGTAAAACTACAGCGACAGTAACAAGATGGATAATACATGATGACAGGAGGAGGACACTTGTTTCAGAGATTATAGGAGTAGGCTACATTAACCAGTCTCTCTGCTTGTGTGATTTCGAAGCAAACTTTCTGTCGGCACGCAGCTGATGCCTCGGCTAGAGAGGAGCGCAGCATAACAAATGAAGACATCCAAACTAGCGCTCTGATTGGTCAATATTCCCCCCCACACGTTGCTGGCCAATGGAAAGGCCAGCGCGAGACAATTGCAAGCAGAGCCATGTCTACGGTACGGCGTTCATTTTAGGACATCCTCAGATATCAGACTCAGATATCAGACTCACATAAAACTCTGTCAGTCTCAGGGAGAAAATTATCATCCTCAGACAAAACTTTGTCGTCCTCAGAAAAAAAATTGTCATCCTCAGACAAAACGTTGTCATCCTCAGAAAAAACATTGTCATCCTCAGAAAAAACTTTGTCATCCTCGGAAAAAATGTTGTCGTCCTCAGAAAAATAGTTGTCGTCTTCAGAAAAAATGACATCAGTTCTCAGCATCAGCCTCAGAAAAAATGTTGTCGTCCTCAGACAAAACTTTGTCATCCTCAGAAAAAAAAGGTCATCCTTAGACAAAACTTTGTCATCCTCAGACAAAACCTTGTCGTCCTCAGACAAAACTTAATCATCCTCAGACAAAACTTTGTCATCCTCAGACAAAACTTTGTCGTCCTCAGAAAAATCATTGTCATCCTCAGACAAAACTTTGTCGTCCTCAGACAAAGCTTTATCATCCTCAGACAAAACTTTGTCATCCTCACAAAAAACTTTGTCATCCTCAGACAAAACTTTGTCGTCCTCAGACAAAACTTTGTCATCCTCGGACAAAACTTTATCATCCTCAGACAAAACTTTGTCATCCTCACAAAAAAAATTGTCATCCTCAGACAAAACTTTGTCGTCCTCAGACAAAACTTTGTCATCCTCGGACAAAACTTTATCATCCTCAGACAAAACTTTGTCATCCTCACAAAGAAAAATTGTCATCCTCAGACAAAACTTTGTCATCCTCAGACAAAACATTGTCGTCCTCAGACAAAACTTTGTCATCCTCAGACAAAACTTTGTCGTCCTCAGAAAAATCATTGTCATCCTCAGACAAAACTTTGTCGTCCTCAGACAAAGCTTTATCATCCTCAGACAAAACTTTGTCATCCTCACAAAAAAAATTGTCATCCTCAGACAAAACTTTGTCGTCCTCAGACAAAACTTTGTCATCCTCGGACAAAACTTTATCATCCTCAGACAAAACTTTGTCATCCTAACAAAAAAATTGTCATCCTCAGACAAAACTTTGTCGTCCTCAGACAAAACCTTGTCATCCTCGGACAAAACGTTATCATCCTCAGACAAAACTTTGTCATCCTCAGAAAAAAATTGTCATCCTCAGACAAAACTTTGTCATCCTCAGACAAAACATTGTCGTCCTCAGACAAAACTTTTATCATCCTCAGACAAAACTTTGTCATCCTCACAAAAAAATTGCCATTAAACAAACTGTAAAACTTTATTTTAGCGTTACATCTATTAGCACTCACTTAATCATACAATATTAATGCCTGTGTTAGTCACTTGTAAGTCATATACTAAGCAAAATCAGAAAGTTGTTAGACATTTATTCGCAAATGTCTTGTTCATGTACAATAAGGGATTTATTACCAATATAACCTTAGTAAGGACCTAGTAGACCTAGATTTATATTTATCAATAAGTAGTAAGTGCCAGAATACAAAATGTATAAGCTCCAGACACACTGTGTGAACAAACCCTGAACAGAGTGAAAACAGATGTGGAATAAGGGTCCCCAGTGTTTCCCATACATTGAAGAAACTATGGCACAACGCCATAGTTTAAATTTGGCCGCCATAGTTTCCAAAAATGTAATATATGTAATGCATATATATATGTATATATGTATATATTAGTGGTGGGCCGTTATCGGCGTTAACGTGCTGCGATAATGTGAGACTCTTGTCGCGCGATAAAGAAAATATCGCACGTTAATCTATTCTCAAAATATGGGTTTTGGTATGCACATCACCATAGCGTTCCATTGACAGACGCTTTCAGACTGCGCTCCAATCGCTTTCTCCTCTCCACCTGTTGCTTCAGCAGACCTACTAAATATATACAGTGTTTGCATGCTGAAAACATTAATCCCTCTGCCGTGGTAGGTGTTGTGTTGAGTGCTTTTTCATAAGTGGTAGAAAGAGATACAATTGTTTGAGGTGAAGCATAGAGACATTATTGTGTGTAGCCTACCAGCCCGACATAGCCTACATTTCCTCTCGCATTGCATGGAACAACACATAAACAACTTCCAGAAATCTTGCCTGTGCCATAATTGCAAAATATTCCGTGCGATATGCATTTTGAAGATTATCAAACTGAAACTGCCAATATACTCTCGCTGAATGTTTGTGTTGCATTCGCGCATTTGCGACTCAGTGAGATATTCTCATGTCAGACGGTAATAAACCTCGCGGTTGTCGCGCTTGATTTTTTTTTTTTGCAAACTGAATTTCGAGTTTCGAATTTCGAGTTGTAACTCCTCTGGCATTCTAACTCTGAGAACAACTGTCAGGTTTAGGCCAAATTGCCGTGGGCCAGTGCTGTTGGTTCTACATATCCAGTAGCCTGCCTCTGCTGAGGGCTGCTGAGGGCTGCTGAGCTTACTGTGCGCAGAGCTCCTCCCTCTCTTAAAGGAGCCGCTGCTCTTTTTAACAGTCAGTGGCAGATTCTCTCTCTCTCTCTCTCTCTCTCTCTCTCTCTCTCTCTCTCTCTCTATTAGAAATGCTGAATTGTTGAGGTCATTTTGTTTAAATAGCCTAATTGTTTGATAGATTTATCTGTATTTGCCTCTACGTTATAGCGCCGTTCATTTTGAAATTTCAGTATCTTATAACTGTAAATGCTTCCTATTGGACACACTTTGCACATATTGCAGTGCGTTTTTTTTCATCACCAAGTATCAACATGACCATTTTTTGAAAATAAGATGCATTTTGGGAAAAAAAGGGTTTATTTCCAGCATTATTTCGCTAGCGCGCCATTTCTGAATGAGCCATTTTGATATAGATTAATCTAGATTAATCTAGATTAATTTCAAAATTACAGTGAGATTAATCTAGATTAAAAAAAATAATCTATGCCCACCCCTAGTATATATGTATATACAGTGCCCTCCATAATTATTGGCACCCCTGGTTGAGATGTGTTAAAAGCCTTAAAATAAATTCAGTGTTTATTGCAGAAGAATACTGTCACACTGAAAATTGTAGAAAAATGTAGCCTTCAACTCGAATGAATTGTAAGAAAATAAAAAAATCCCTGACTAAAAAATAATTATTTTTCATTAAATCACCTGTTCCACAATTATTGGCACCCTTAACAATTCCCAGGAAATAAATATAATTGAAGCATTTCTGTCATTTCTACAGTAGTTTACAAAGTTTACCAGAGTATGTAGGAACATTTAATTAGTAATTCATCACTTCCTGTTTCCCTGGGGTATAAATATGACGTGACACCGAGGCCATTACTCTTATCCACTCTTAAACATGGGAAAGACAAAGGAACACAGCATACAAGTGAGGCAGATGTGCGTCGCACTTCACAGGTCAGGCAGAGGCTACAAGAAGATTGCCACTCAACTGCAGCTGCCCATATCCACTGTGAGAGGAATAATTAAGAAGTTCAAAACAACTGGAACAGTGGTAAACAAGCCTGGACGAGGACCCAAGTTTATTTTGCCACACGCACAGTGAGGAGGATGGTAAGAGAAATCAAAAGATCTCCAAAGCTCACTGTTACAGAATTACAACAAATGGTAGCATCCTGGGGTCACAAAGTCTCCAAATCAACCATCAGGCGCTGTCTACACGCCAACAAGCTGTTTGGGAGGCATGCACGGAGAAAACCTTTCCTACTCACAATCATAAACGCAAGCGTCTGGAGTTCGCCAAGCGGTGGTATTGGGGCTTCAACTGGGACCGTGTGCTTTGGTCAGATGAGACCAAGATTGAACTTTTTGGCAACAAACACTCTAAGTGGGTCTGGCGTACACGAAAGATGCGCATGCTGAAAAGCACCTCATACCCACTGTGAAGTATGGGGGTGGGTCAGTGATGCTGTGGGGCTGTTTCGCTTCCAAAGGCCCTGGGAACCTTGTTAGGGTGCATGGCATCATGAATGCTTTGAAATACCAGGGACATTTTTAAATCAAAATCTGTTGCCCTCTGCCCGAAAGCTGAAAGCTGGGTCGTCACTGGGTCTTTTCAGCAAGTCAATGACCCTAAACATATGGCAAAATCTACACAGAAATGGTTCACACAGACACAAAATCAAGCTCCTCCCATGGCCATCTCAGTGACCTCAACCCCATTGAGAACCTGTGGGGTGAGCTGAAGAGGAGAGTACAGAGGAGAGGACCCAGGTCTCTGGATGATTTAGAGAGATTATGCAAAGAGGAATGGCTGAAGATCCCTCTTTCTGTCTTTTCCCATCTTGTGAAACATTATAGGAGAAGATTAGGTGCTGTTTTGTTGGCAAAAGGGGGTTGTACAAAATATTAACACCAGGGGTGCTAATAATTGTGACACACATTATTTGATGTCAAATAATTATTTCTTTATGTGGGATTTTTTCCCCACTGAATAAATGCACTTGTATTGAAGGTTGGATTTTTCTCTTTTTTTCCATTAAGGTCCCATATTATTTAGAAAAAAAATTAAATAATTGGAAGCTAAAAAACACATCTCAACCAGGGGTGCCAATAATTATGGAGGGCACTGTATATATGTATATGTATCTGTATGTATATGTATATGTATATGTATATGTATATGTATATAAACGATTTGAAAAACGATTTCCTTTGCATTTTCCTCCTGGAGTAAATACATCCTATGGAGGAAACCATGAGTGCTTGAAAGACAGAGGGATCAAAAGCCTAGTCAAGTTGTTGTAGTTAACTTGGGTTTGGGAGCAATAAAAAACCTTCAGAGGAGGGACAGTTGGGATGAGTTTACTTACACTCCCAGTTGTATGATAATTAGTTAGGCGACAGGCCTTCATTGACACAACAGAGGAGACATCGGGCTGCATATAGAAATGAATGTGTAACGAATGTGAATATAGACATAAATGTGTAATATGTTGTTCAGCCTTTTTACTGGGAGGAATTTTGACAAACTGGCCCTGTGACCAGCACCCCTTATGTAGAATGTGTACGCCTATGTGTGTGGGGGAAAAGGCATAGCCTACTCTCATAGACCCTTTTCGTCTGTGCGTTAACAATTGCACAGTGCTCCTAAATTCTTATCTGTGCTCCTATTTTGTTTTTTGTTTTTTTCATTGCATAGACCCCTGCATGAGGGCCGAAGGAAGTGTGTTGCAAACAGAAATGATTCTCTGTACTGCATTTTTTAAAAATATATAAATGACAATGTACATGGGTAAAACATGTCATGGGTTAGATTTTATGTAATTTCTCAAAACATAAATGGCTGAAATGTAGGCCTATAATCCCCCCCATTACAAAAATCCCGGCTGCCCTGCCCCCAAAGTTTCCAAAATTTCACTGGGTCACTATTCCAAAGCGAGGCATTGCACAGCCCAGATGGCTAGGATGTGAAAAATTATGTGAAAATAATAATAATTCAAAAAATCTAAAATGCACACAAAGAAGAGGTTAGCGCTAATAAGCCTACTGAAGGCAGGCTATAGTAGTAATATTAGTGTACCATACAGTTTTAATGGGAATTTTTAACAGCAAACTGCCCTTATAACCCTTTACATACGCATCATGGAAATGTTCTTATTACAACATTACTTGGTCTAAACATGCATCAAATACCACTATACTCAATGTAATCTTAAGTCCATAAGGGCCTGGTGTCGGCCATCTTGAAAAAGAGGCCTTTCCTGAATCAGGTTTTGGCTGATTTTTAATATGTAGTAGAAGTAGATCTGATAGTACTTTAAACCACTGAAAAACCTTTTGTTAGATTTTTTGGGGTGTTAAGTCATACATGCACTTGACTATAAAGCTAGCATATCAACATTGCCAAACAAAAAAGAAAAATAATATAAAATATAGCTGCAAGCAGCAATTCGGGCCAAAACAGAAAACCTGCAAGTCGCCACGGCGACAGAGAGAGCCAACCAGGCAGACGATCAGAGGGACGCACAGTGAATTTACACAAGCAAGCCCAAATTTGATGCATGACCCCTTTTGCTAACTGCAGTACACCCTAATGGCCAGCTCTGCTGGTGGCGCTAGAGGATTTGGGGTGAGAGCCTATATTTTAATGAGTACTCAGCAGACTGTGAAGAATGTGTTTGTCAAAATCCAACTCAATTTGTAGGAAAAAGCTAATTTTTTAATTTTCACAAAATCCAAAATGGCGTACATTTTATGACTGCTGATATGCGAACGGTACCACCAGATTTCAAATTGAGCGTAGGGTTCAAAAGTTACAGGCAAAAATGTAGCTAAAACTTTGACCTGTTGGTGGCGCAAGAGAGTTTGAGCTAGAGACATGTAATAGACCTGTGGTAGGTCATGAGATAGACAAGAATATATGTGTGAATTTTCAGAAGATTCTGACTAGGGGTTCCCAAGATATGACCTCACTTCCTGTTTGGTGACTTTTAGGCCGTTTTTGATTGGCTTTCACGGCCAAACGAAAACATTTGTGCAAAATTCACTCAATAACTTTTGTTCAGCTTGGTCTAGAGATCATGTGTACCAACTTACAGGAAATGTCAACAAAATTTTAGCTTAAAATAGCAATTTTATTGATTTTCACAAAATCCAAAATGGCGGAAAAACTATCCAGGCAGAAAATGACGTCATAGAATGCGTTGGATTTGTCTCAGCCCAAGGATTACAGGGATACCATTTTTGAAAATTGGTCCAGTGGTTCAAAAGTTACAAGCAGGCAATATTATGCCACTATACCATCAAGTTGGTTCAAAGTGCTTAAATATATGTCATATCCTCATGACAAAGTTTTGTCTGAGGATGACAATTTTTTTTCTGAGGACGACAAAGTTTTCTCTGAGGACGACAAAGTTTTGTCTGAGGATGACAATTTTTTTTCTGAGGACGACAAAGTTTTGTCTGAGGACGACAAAGTTTTGTCTGAGGATGACATTTTTTTTTCTGAGGACGACAAAGTTTTGTCTGAGGATGACAAAGTTTTGTCTGAGGATGACCATTTTTTTTCTGAGGACGACAAAGTTTTGTCTGAGGATGACCATTTTTTTTCTGAGGACGACAAAGTTTTATTTGAGGATGACAATGTTTTTTCTGAGGATGACAAAGTTTTGTCTGAGGATGACAAACATCTATCTGAGGATGACAAACATCTATCTGAGGATGACGAAGTATTTTCTGAGGATGTCCTAAAATGAACACCGTACTACGGCTCTGTCTGGTTGCAAGTCTACAGAGCAATTTATAAGGGCCCATGAACACACTTTGCTATTGTTATTTCCCGTATTTTGAAGTGACAGCGCCGTAGTTTGATGTCAAAATCCGTATCTGCTACACAAAATGCGTAATGGTCGGCAGGTATGCAGAAGAACCCTTTTACTGAAGGACGTGCATATCAGAGTTATTGAGCTTTGCATATGAACATTTGAAAGTAAAAAATGAGTTTTGAAAGTCTCTGCTTTCATCTGATTCAATTCAATTGCACCTGCTTTGATGCATGAATTCTGCTTCTGTCAGGCGAAGAAAGGGATAGTCCTTAAAACTTTATAACATGGTTTCCATAATTAAACATCGTGGTGGAAGCATCATTTTGTGGCAGTCTCAGCCACATGAAACCTTATTTGGGTGTACGGCACCATAAAAACATAAGATTATGATAGAATGTGGAAGGTGATCATGCAAAAATATTCTCATAGAGGAAGCTAAGAGCTTCACTGGATCTTTCAATAAGATAATAACTCAAAACTTTCCTCCAAAATTGTTCAAATGTTCTTCAAAGTTACTAAAACCATGATCATGTCGTGGTTCAGATCTCAATCCTTTAGATAGTCTTTGAGGAGTGCTGAAAATGAATGTCCATCCTCAATGTCCATGCAATTTGGATCAGGTTAACTATTTGCAATGAACAAATGGGTCAACATCCCCGGTAGGGCACATGCCAACATAGTTAACAACTAATCAAAGTGCCTGATGTCAGTTTTGGTTCATAAATGGCACTCTATTGACTATTAATGATAAGGGGGGTAATCATTTTGTCCTTGCCATTTTTACCCTTTTTTGTTTAAACTCATTGTGAAAATGGAAAAATCCAAATTCAACTGTCTGGACATTATCTCCATCAGTGTATTTGTTTCAAGGATAACAGAAACGGTTCATAATGGTCCTTCTCACTGAGAAATCAAGAGAGATGTCTAATTCCAGGAGGGGGGCTAATAATATCGTCCTCAACTGTAGATGCCTGGAGAAACCTTGTCGGTGGCCTATACCCCAGAAAGGGTAATAGGCGTAAGTGAAGTAAGTAAGTATTACTATTCAAGATTAGCTAAAATCAGAACGCAGTTAAAATGGCATGGAGGAGTAGTTTTTGATTCACCTCAGGCCAGTAGACCACTCAGAATTTTTGAAAGAACTCATCACTTCTTTAGAATACTTATATACTTTACAGTAGGGTCAAAGAATCATCTACACAAGTGATCCAATCTAATTCTGGGTATCTTATACAGTAAGTGGTTAGTAAAAAAAAAACACACACACACACACACACACACACACACACACACACACACACACACACACACACACACACACACACACACACACACACACACACACACACACACACACCACACACGGGTAAACATAACATTCAGTAACATAACAACCCTCACAAGAACCTCTTTTTAGGGAGTGAGAGTACCTATACCTGTTGAACTCGCCAGTGTTACACACACAAGTAGAGTCAAACAGAGGGGTGACAGTGTTTCACACAACACTTTGGCTTTTTTAAAAAGGAAACATGGTGTCGTAGATGTTGCTGTTTATAGCATGGCACCATTTCATCATATTATGTTTATTGTCAACTCAGCAAACCTGAACAGGTTAAAGAGGCATAAAGGTCACATTAAGTTAAGCACATGGTGTCTAATAAATACAAGTTCTCTTTTTAGTATCTTAATGAAGTTTTTGCAGAGTAAATATCAAGACAAGGGAGCTTATCCAGAAAGCCGACGTATTTTTACAATCTCATTGCTCCCTCTGCAGTGAGCCTCATGAGGGTCTAAATTGCTTTAACACAAAACGTTCCCTGCCTCCCCTGACTTAATCTGCCTTGTGTCTGCGAAACAAACACCACCTCACAAACCCCCTTAAATCGGCATGAACAAAACACACACAAACAACCACACATAAACACTCACGCACACATACAATACACGCTCAGATGGCAAGAGAGAGAAAAACAGAGAGAGAGAGAGAGAGAGAGGGAGAGAGAGAGAGAGAAATAGTACATTACAATCCCCCACCCCCACCCCAACACACCATCCATACCTGCCAGAGAAGGTAGAAATATCTCTCCTGAGGGGTGAACATAGGAGACGCCATCTTGGCCATCCGCTGTAAGGTCATCAAGTAGTGCCACATCCCCACCTGAATTCAAGGGAAACGCTTTAGAATAGTGGCCTTTTTTAAAGCTTTATAACATTTATGGTAGCAAATAATTTATCAACACTTAAAATCAACACGTAAATAATGAACTAAATACAAACAATGTACAAACATTTGTCAAACAGTAAGCAAAACTATGATAATATCATAAATGTGTACAAATAAAAAAAATGGCCCACGTCTGCACAGTGGAGAGAATCGACTTCTGGTGGCCAAGTTTCATGTGTTTGCCATCTACTTCATGTGGTTTCTAGGGATGGCACAAACCGCACCGAAAACCGAAACCGTACAATTCACACACATACCGAACCGAACCGTGCAATCCATCGCAAACCGCAATTCATGTACTGCCCAGAAAAATATGTAAAACAGAGATTCTAGGAGTATCTTATCCAGTCTCTCTGATTAAAACATTAGCGTATAAGACCAAATCAGAGGATGACACAATTAAAATCATACCATTTTCACATTATAAGCCTATACAAACCATATGTAGGATATTTACTGATAAGTCCGATTCTATTAGCCAGTGCACCATTTATCATCTACTAAAAAAAAAAGAACCGTAGAGAACCGAAAACCGTGACCTTGACACCGCGATATGAACCGAACCGTGCATTTTGTGAACCGTACCACCCCTAGTGGTTTCATCTATCTTGCTCTTAGAAGGCCAAACTTCCAGTTGCGCTGCGGCTGTACTCGGTCTGCTGTGTTGACATCATAAT